>NW_006923865.1:13475-14857 GCF_000298275.1 Orycteropus afer afer
CACTAGGAGCTGGAAGAGACGAAGCACAGAGAGCAGGGCTCTGGCAGCACCTTGACTTTGGATGTCTAGCTTCCAGGCTTCTAGATCAGGAAGGACTTCCAAGATGCGTAGCTCTTCGGAGTCACCGCAGTGTGAGAAAACACCAAAAACCTCTGTTTGATGTCACAGAGCCGCGGAATCCTGGAGGATGGGAATTTGCTCAGGGACACTGGGACCGAAAATGTGAACAAATAAAGCCGTACTTTATGAAAGGAGCCCTGGTGGCACAAAGGTTAAGCACTCAGCTGCTAATGGAAGGGTCAGAGGTTTGACGCCACCAGCGGCTCCTTGGCAATTTGCTCCTGGAAAGATGGCAGCTTGGGAAGCCAGATGGGCCAGTTCCACTCACATGGGGCCGCTTTGAGTCAAAAAATGGCACCCAAGAAGCTTCCAGAATTACGAGAGAATCAGTTTGCTGGCTTTTCCTTTCTAAATTTTTATTTATTTTGCTGCTGTTGAGAATATGCGGAGCATACCACTGGGACAGTCTGTACCTGTTCCATTTAGCAGCAGTGATGGCATCCTTGGAGTGGTGCGACTGTTCCATTTAGCGGCAGTGATGACATCCTTGGAGTGGTGCAACTGTTCCATTTAGCAGCAGTAATGGCGTCCTTGGAGTGGTGCCCCATCCTCACCTCCTCTTCTGAGCTGTTCCTCCTGCGTTAGCATTAACTCCCTGCTCCTTAGGGTTCCTGTCTAATCTTTTGAGTTGTTGTCAGTCTGATCCCATATGGACAGTTCTTACAAGAGCAGAATGTTGGAGGCAGACCTTTTTTTCTAGTTAAGCTAAACTTACTACTTGGTTTTAAGAATACTTCAGGGGATAGTTTTGATTTAAGGTTTAAAGATTATCTCAGTGCAGTCATTTCTGGGCTTCATCCACCCTGTGTGACTCCAGAAAGTTTAGAGCCCATGAGAATTTGAAATTCTGTTCTGCATTTCACCCCTTTTGATCAGAATTCTTGTGTGGAATCTTTTATCTAAATGTTCAGTAACGGTTACCAGGCACCATCCAGTTCTTCCAGGCTCATGACAGAGGAGGCTGTTGTTCATGGAGGTGATGAGCCAAGCATTCCATTTCCTCCTCCTGTTGACTCTGTTGCTCTGGTGAGTAGATACCTATCGCTGTGCCTTGGATGGCTGCTTGCTAGCTTTGAAGATGCCAGGCACGAGGATCTAGGCAGTGGAGCAGAAGCACTAAGCATATAAACATGTTATTAGGCCAGTCAACCGGGCTGCCCCATGACACTGGGACCCTAAACCCCCAAACCAAGGAGCCAAATCCCGTGAGGTGTTTGGTTGTGCACAAGCAGCCTCAGCAGCTCCTTTTTTTTTTTTTTTTT
>NW_006923866.1:0-8405 GCF_000298275.1 Orycteropus afer afer
CTGAGGTCTCTTTCCATTCCATATAAAGTTAGTGATAGTTTTTTCCATATCCCTAAAGAATGTTGATGGGATCTGGATTGGGATTGCATTGAATGTGTAGATTGCTTTGGGTAGAACTGACATTTTCACAATGTTCAATCTTCCTATCCACGAGCATGGGATATTCTTCCATTTATGTAGGTCTCTTATGGTTTCTTGACGTAGCTTTTTATAGTTTTCTTTGTAGAGGTCTTTTGTGCAAAATGCCGTTTTCAAGTGCTGAAGAGCAAAGATATCTCCTTGAATGCTATGATGTGCCTAACCCAAGCCATGGTATTTTCAACTCCCTCATATGCATGTGAGAACTGGACAATGAATCAGGAAAACCAAAGAAAAGTTGATGCTTTTAAGTTGTGGTGTTGGAGTGAATGCTAAAAGTACTGTGGATTGCTAAAAAGAAAACTTAACAAATCTGTCCTGGAAGAAGTGCAGCCAGAAAGTTCCTTGGAAGTGAGAACGGCCAGACTTTGTCTCACATACTTTGGTCATGTTGTTAGAAGGGACCATTCCCTGGAGAAGAATTTCATACTTGGTAAAGTAGAGGGTCAACCAAAAAGGGGAAGGTCCTTAACAAGATGGATTGACAGAGTGGCTGCAGCGATGGACTCAGGTATAGTAGGGATTGTGAGGCTGGCACAAGACTGAGAAGTACTTCGTACTGTTGTACATAAGGTCACCATGAGTTGGAGATGATTCGACTGCACATAACAACAACAAACAGAACAATACAGATTGAATAAGTACGATGAAAGGATACAACTCTGATGCACATCCTTCCTGATTTTATTTTTATTTATTTTTAAAAATTTTTATTGTGATTTGGGTGAATATTTACATATCAATTTCATTTTCCATACAGCAGTTCATACACATTTTGTCTCACTACATTGACTATAATTCCTCACAATGTAACAACTCCCTTCCCACTTTGTCCCCACAGTTACTTATTCCCTGTGTCATTTCTTCCCATGCACTCCCACTCCCACCCACAGCTATCTCCTTGTAAAAATACTGCCCTTCTCTTCTCCCCTGATTGATTATCCCAAAGACTGTATATACCTGATGTAAATATTCACCCCATTTGCCTATCTATTGTTTGGCTGGAAGCCACAGGAGTGAGTTCATTTCCAGGCCTAAAGGGTGACTAGAGAGGCCAGAGTCTCAGGGGTCTCCCCAGGTTCTGTCAAACCAGCAAACCGTGTCTTTTTTTAATGACTTTGAGTTTTTTTCCACATTCTCCCACTCTACCCAGAATCTCCTGCACTAATGCCCCTCTGAGTAGTTGACTGTTGTAGCTGGACACCATTTCATTCTTTTGTTCTCATGGTCATATAGGCTGAGGATTGCATGGTTTACCAGTCCCTTAGACTAATTATTTCTATGTGTCTTTTGTTTTCTTCATTATTCTTTGCTCTGGATGAGGAGAGACCCATCATTGCATCTAGAAGGCTGCTTGCAAGCTTTTAAGACCCCACTTGCTACTCACCAAAGTAGGATGTGGAACAATGTTTTGTGTAGTATGTTATGCCAATTGAGCTTGATGTCCCCTGTGACCATAGTTCCAAGGCTGCAGGTACAACTACTCACTCCTTCTAGGTAGCTGGCTGTAGCCAAGAAGCCACAACAACCTTGTTCCTTGTCAGATCTACTATACACCTAGACACTCTTAAAGCACATACAAATACACATGTAGAGACATTGACTGCTAACCCTATTCATGGCCATGGACACACTTCTCTCTGCCTAGACCTACTTAATTGTTCAGCCTGTCCCCCATCCACCCACCTGTAAATCAGTGCTTGCCATCACAGACAACACAGTACTGTACATGCAAAAGGGTTCATCTTTGTTGTCTATATCTCTCATGTACCTCTCTCTGTCTTCCTCTGCCTCAATATCACCATGTTGATCACTTGCAATTGGTACATCACCCTTCCCTTCACCCAAATCAGTGCTTATCTCTACCTATCTAGCAGTCTTCCCTTCCTTCTCCTCCTATTCCTGGTAACCAATAAGGAAAGCTTTCTTCCATAAATAAATCTTTCCCTGACTTTTACAATAGTGAACTAATACAATATTTGTCCTTTTGTGATTGACTTATTTCACTCAGCATAATGTCCTCCAAGTTCATCCACATTATGCAGTATTTTGTAGATTCTACATTATTCTTTAGTGTTGAACAGTATTCCATTGTGTGTATGTACCATAGTTTGGTTATCCATACTTCTGTTGATGGGCACGTAGGTTGTTTCCATCTCTTGGCTATTGTAAATAGTGCTGCGATGAACAAAGGTGTGCATATATTTGTTCTTGTCTTGGCTCTTACTTCTTTAGGACACGTACCTAGTAATGGGATTGCTGCATCAAATGGTATATCTAATTCCAAGTTTTTAAGGAATTGCCATATTGATTTCCACAGTGGTGGAATTTTACAGTCCCACCAGCAGTGTATGTAGCAACAGCAGTCCCAATCTTTCCACATCCTCACCAGCATTTGTTATTTTCTGTCTTGTTCAACTTTGCTATTAGTGCTGGGGTGAGATGGTATCTCATTGGTGTTTGGATTTGCATCTCTCTAACAGCTAATGATCATGAACATTTCTTCATGTGTTTGTTGGCTGCCTGAATATCTTTGAAGTGTCTATTCATGTCTTCTGCCCATTTTTTAATTGGATTGCTTTTCTTTTCTTTGTTATGGTATTGGAATTTTATATAAATTTTATAGATAAGTCCCTTGTCAGATATATCACTGCCAAATATTTTTTTCCCAGTCTGTAGGTTCTCTTTTTATTCTTTTAGACAAGTCTTTTGAAGCACATAAAATTTAATTTTTAGAAGGTATCAATCATCAAGCTTATCTACTGCTGTTTGTGCATGTTGGGTTGTGTTTGATAGTCTATTTATGCTATAAATTAAGGCCCCTAAATTTGTCCCTATTTTTTTCCTTGAGGAACTTTGTAGTTTTAAGTTTCACCTTTAAGTCCTTGATCCATCTGCAGTTAGTTTTTGTGTATGGTGTGAGGTGTGGATCTTGTTTGATTTTTCTGCAAATGGATAACAAGTTTTGCCAGCATTATTTGTTGAAGATACACCATCTCTTCCCCATATAATGGATTTCAGCCCTTAGTCAAAGATCAGCTGACCATAGGTCGATGCATCTATTTCTAGGTTCTCAATTCTATTACAGGAGTCTATGTATCTGTCACTTTACCAATACCAAGCTGTTTTGACAACTATGGCTGTACAGTAAGTTTTGAGATCCAGGAGTGTAAGACCTATTACTTTGTTCTTCTTCTTCAATAGTGCTTTGCTTATCTGAGGTCTCTCTCCTTTCCATATAAAATTAGTGATTGCTTTTTCCATTTCCTTAAAGAACATTGGGAGCTCTGGTGGGACAGTACCTAAGGCATTTGCCTGCTAACCAGAAGACTGGTGGCTCAAACCCACCAGCCATCCTCAGAAGGAAAATTGGACAATCTACTTCTGTAGTGATACTGCCTCAGAAACCCAAAGAGGGGTCACTGTGAGTGGGATCAGACTGGACAGCAGTGAATTTGGTTTGGTTTTTTTAATAAAGAATGTTAATGGGATCTGGACCAGGATTGCATTGAATGTATAGAGTGTTTTGGGTAGTACTGACATGTTCACAATGTTCAACCTTCCTATCCATGTGCATGGTATGTTCTTCCATTTATGTAGATCTCTTGTAGTTTCTTAAAGTAGTCTTTTGTCATTTTCCTTGTACAGGTCTCTTGTGTCCCTGGTAAGATTTATTCCCAAGTATTTTATTTTTTTTTTGGTAGTTATTGTAAATGGTATTGATTTCCTTATTTCCTTTTCAGCAATTTCCTTGCTGGTGTAGAGGAATCCAACTGATTTTTGCATGTTGATCTTTTATCCTGCCACTATGCTAAATCTCTCATTTAGTTCCAGTATTTTTCTTGCTGAGTCTCTTGTGTTTTCTAGGTATAGGATCATATGATCAGCAAATAGTGATAATTTTACTTCTTCATTGCCAGTTTGGATGCCTTTGATTTCTCTTTCTTTCCTTTGGCCATGTCTTCCAATACAATGTTGAATAGAAGTGATGATAGAGGGAATCCTTGTGTGGTTCCTATTCACCAGGGGAATGGTTTCAATCTCCTTCCATTGAGAATAATGTTGACTGTTGATTTTCTCTCTATGCCCTTTATTATATTGAAGAATTTCCCTTCAATTCCTATTTTTCTGAGAGTTTTGATCAGGAATCGGTGTTGGATTTTATCAAATGCCTTTTCTGCATCAATTGATATGATCATGTAGTTTTTCATTTTACTTATGTGATGGATTATGTTGACTGTTTGTCTAATTTTGAACCAATCTTGCATACCTGAGGAGCTCTGGTGGCATAGTGCTTAAGGCATTTGACTGCTACCAGAAGGTTGGCGGTTCAAGTCCACCAGCCACTCCTCAGAAGGATGGTTGGGCAATCTACTTCCATAGTGATACTGCCTCAGAAACCCAAGGAGGGGTCACTATGAGTCAGATCCAACTCCCTGGCAGTGTGTTTGGTTGTTTTTGGTTGTATACCTGGTATCAACCCCACTTGGTCATAATGTATGGTTTTTTTGATACATTGTTGGAGTGTATTGGCTAGGATTTTGTTGAAGATTTTTATCTCTATATTCATGAGGGATATTGGTTTGTATCTTTCCATTTTAGCAATGTCTTTGCCTGGTTGTATTGAGGTTATGCTTGCTTCATAAAATGAATTTTGGAGGATTCCACCCTTTTCTATATTCTGAAATAGTTTTAGTAGGATTGGTGTCAGTCCTACTCTGAACATTCGATAGAATGCTCCAGTGAAAACACCTGGGTCACGCCTTTTTTTGTTGGTAATTTTTTTATGACCTGTTCAATTTCTTCTTTGTTATGGGTCTATTCAAATTTTCCACCTCAGGCTTTGTTACTTTAACTAAGTAATGTTTCTAGAAACTGTCCATTTCTTCTAGATTTTTTAATTTGTTGGACTACAGTTCTTCACAGTATGCTGATATTATCTTTTTTACTTCAGTTGGTTCTGTTGAGACATAACCCAATTCATTTCTTATTCATGTTATTTGTATTCTCTCCCTCTTTTCCTTTGTTAAATTTGCTAGTAGTTTGTCAATTTTATTAGTCTTTTAAAAAAAAAATTTAAAAAACCTGGTAAGATGGAGAAATAGGCAGACAAGCTCCACAGACACTCTTCAACAAAGAAAAGAGGAACCAATTGACAGAGATATAGAAGATATTCCTGGAGCCCTGAACGTTGAAAGGAACTATACAGAAGTGGATTATGCACCAGCTAGTGGAAAAACCTGAATGCAAACAGTGAGTACAGAGATGGTTGGGGCTATGGACTGTCGGCTACTCTGACAGGACCGACAGCCTGAATATTTCCAAGTGGTGTTGTGACCTGAGAACTGACCTAAATATCAGCCCTGGGCACCAAGGGCTGCATGGATGACTACACTGATGGCCTATGGAAGGGAAACAGCACAAGTAAGGAGACAACCTGACCTGTGGACTTATGGCTGTCCAGAGGGTGCAGCCATTTTGAATGTTTACAAGCAGTGGCCATTTTGGATATTTAAAGTGATTGAAGGTATAGCCATTTTGAAAGTCTAGAAGTAGTGACCATTTTGGATTTTAAAATGACAGATTCTCATTCAGATTCCAGAGACCTAAGAAGAGGTTCCATTTGCCTAGGATGGCAGGGATATATGGGAGGCAAACAACAGGAAAGGACAGGTGGTGAGTGTATAAGTGCTGCCAACTAGTGAATGGAGGAGCACAGCACAGTACCCTGCTTATGTAAATAACATACAAAGAAAACATAAATCATGAGCAAGTCACTCCAACATACAATCACCAACTAAATATAAACACAAAATTGACACAATGCCTCAGAGACAACAAGGCATCACAGTCCACACAAAGAAGCAAGAGAAAGCAGGAGAAACAAGGGACCAGGATACAGACCCAAAACACTTCCCTGAGGAAGACACAGCATTGGAACTCCTTGATAAAGAATTGAAAACAATTACTGAGAGCCAGATCAATGAAAACACTGACAAAATTGAGGAAAACACAGAGAAAACCCTAGAACAAATTCAAAAGACAATACAAGAACAAAATGACAAAATAAATGAAAAATTAGAAATGATTCAATATAAACACATAGAAATCCAGAACATTAATACTAAAATTTCAGAAATGGGTAATTCATTGAACAGGCTAAGGAGTAGAATTGAATCAATGGAAGATGGAATTAATGAGATTGAAGGCAAATACCTCAATACTTCTTTGGAAAGGGAACAATCAGAGAAAAGATCAAAACAGAATGAAGAAAGTCTAAGGTTCATGTGGGATACCATCAAAAGGAATAACCTACATGTAATCAGAATTCCAGAACAGGAAGAGACAAATAAAACCACAGAAAAAAATTGTCAATGATTTGTTGGAAGAGAATTTTCCTGGTGTGATGAAAAGTAAAAATATATCCATTCAGGAAGTCCACTGAACCCCAAATAGGATAGACCCCAAAAGAAAACCACCAAGACTGTCATCATCAAACACACCAAAACCAAAGACAAAGAAAGAATCCTAAAAGCAGCATGGGAAAAATGAAAAGTTACCTACAAGGGACAACCAATAAGAATAAGGTCAGATTTTTTAGCAGAAATCAGACAGGCAAGAAGATAATAGGATGGTATATATAAAATCCTGAAAGAGAAGAATTTCCAACCAAGAGTTATATACCCAGCAAAATAGTCCCTCAAATATGATGGTGAGATTAGAACATTTTCTAGATAAGCAGAAATTAAGGGAATTTGTTAAAACCAGACCAACCTAACAAGAGATGCTAATGTGAGTCCTTTGGACAGAGAACCAACAACAGCAAACAACAACTGACCATTAACACACATGGTGACGTAACCCAGAAACCAACCCACTTATAGAAGTATCCAAAGTAAAGAAGCCTACAAGATTTTAAACAGGGAACTAGAGACATCAGTTGACAATTGAAGACAACTACAAACCAAAAAGAGAGAAAAAACTGTGTAGTTACAGAACTTCTAAATGGTAGGAAAGTCAAGACAAGTACAAGATAGAATGTACTGTTCTAAACTTGATAAGAAATTATAAATCCCAGGGTAACCTCAAAGAAAAATTATAAACCTTCACATCAAAATAAAAAAGAGGACCAGCACAAATATTTAGCAAATACTAAAACAATAGTGGCTAAGGCACTTGACTGCTAACCAGAAGGCTGGCGGTTCAAACCCACCAGCCACTCCTCGGAAGGAAGGTTGGGCAATCCTACTTCTGTAGTGATACTGCCTCGGAAACCCAAGGAGGGGTCGCTATGAGTCGGGGCCGACTTCGACGGCACATAACAGCAACAACAACAACAACTAAAACAATAGCAACGAAGGAAGTGATAACATGACTTGTAAACAAAACAAGTGCAGCATAGAAAATTATATGGAACAAAGAAATCAACACCACAAAAAAGCACTTAACAAAATGACAGCAACAAATTTATATTTGTTGATAATTACATATCTGACAAGGGACTTACCTCTAAAATTTATAGAAAACTCTGACACCTCAACAACAAAAATATTAATAATCCAGTTTAAAAATGGGCAGAAAACATGAACAAACACTTCACTAAAGAGGATATTCAGGCAGGCAGCAAATATGAAGAAATGCTCACAATCATTAGCCATCAGAGAGATGCAAATCAAAACAGCAATGAGATACCATCTCACTCCAGCACTACTGGAAATTTCAACAAGACAGAAAATAACATATGCTGTCAAGGATGTGGAGAGATTGGGACTCTCATCCACTGCTGGTGGGACTGTAAAATGATACAATCACTGTAGAAAACAGTATGACACTTCTTTAAAAAGCTGGAATTAGAAATACTGCTTGACCCAGCAATCCCATTACTAGGTATATATCCTAAAGAAGTGAGAACCAGGACAAGAGTAGATATATGCACATCCATGTTCAACGCAGCACTATTTACAATAGCAGAAAGATGGAAACAACCTATGTGCACATCAGCAGAAGAATAGATAACCAAACTGTGGTACATACACACAATGGAATACTATGCAACCCTAAAGAATAATGTAGAATCTGCAAAAGACCACATAACATCAGTGAACATGGAGGACATTATGCTGAGTGAAATAAGTCAATCACAGAAGGACAAACATAGTATTAGTTCATTATTGTGAAAAGTCAAGGAAAGGTTTATATATGGAAGGGAACTTTCTCTACTTCCTTTGTTGGTTACCAGAGGTGGGAGGGGAGAGGAGGGAACACTG
>NW_006923866.1:9091-13010 GCF_000298275.1 Orycteropus afer afer
CTCTTCATCAGGAGGGTATGGGGTATAAGAGTAACAAGGAGAATGCTGCAGCTTTCCATTCATCAGCCTCCAGCGTGTTTGCCCATGCCATGTTGTCCTCAGAAAGCAGAGTTTATTCTTAGGTCACTGGTATCTGAATGCCACTGCTTTTAATATCCATAATGGCCATGGGGCTTGTAAACATTCAAAGTGGTGTGCCATCCAGACAGCCAAAAGTCCACAGCTGTTTGTCTTCTTCTTTGCTATTTCCCTTTTAAATCATCAGCCACCAGTACAGTTGTTCATGCAGCCCTTGGTGATCAAGGCTGATTTTTAGTTATTGCTCAGGTCCTAATGTTGTTGTTGTTGTTGTTGTTAGGTGCCATCGAGTTGTCTCTAACTCATAGCAACCCTAAGCACAGCAGAACGAAACACTGCTCTGTCCTGTGCCAGCCTCACAATCCTTGCTATTCCTGAGCCCATCATTGCAGCCACTGTGTCAATCCATCTCATTTGAGGGCCTTCCACTTCTTCGATGACCCTCTACTTTACCAACCAACATATTCTTCTCCAGGAAATGGTTCTTTCTGACAACATGACCAAAGCAGGTGAGATGAAGTCTGGCCATTCTTGCTTCCAAGAAGCATTCCAACTGTACTTCTTGCAGGACAGATCTGTTACTTCTTTCAGCAGTCCATGGTACTCTTAGCATTCTTCTCTAACACTACAACTCAAAAGCATCAACTCTTCTTTGGTCTTTCTTATTCATTGTCCACCTCTCATGCATAAGAGGCAATTGAAAATACAATGGCTTGGGTTAGGCACACCTTATCCTTCAAGGAGTTATCTTTGCTCTTCATCACTTGAAAGAGATCTTTTGTAGCAGGTTTGTCCAATGCAATATGTTGTATGATGTCTTGACTGCTTTTTCCATGGGTGTTGATTATAGAACCAAGTAATATGAAGTCCTTGAAAGCTTCAATATTTTCCCCATCCATCATGAAGCTGTTTATTGAATCAGTTGTGAGCATTTTTGTTTTCTTTATATCGAGGTGTAAGCCATACTGCATACTGTAGTCTTTAATCTTCATCAGTAAGGGCCTCAAGTCATCCTCACTTTCAGCAAGCAAAGTTGTGTCATCTGTGTATTGCAGGTTGTTAATGAGTCTTCCCCCAATCCTGATGCATGTTCTTCTTCATATAGTCCAGCTTCTCAGATTATTTGCTTAGCATGCAAATTGAATAAGTATGGTGAAAGGATACAACTCTGACACACTCCCTTCTTGATTGTAAACCATGCAAAGTCCCCTTGTTCTGTTCAAATGACAGCCTCCTGATCCATGTACAGGTTCCTCATGAGTACAATCAAGTGTTCTGGAATTCCCATTCTTCTCAACGTTATTCATGATTTGTTATGATCCACACAATTGAATGCTTTTGCAATAATACACAAGTAAACATCTTTCTGGTATTCTTTGCTTTCAACTAAGATCCGTCTGACATTAGCAATGATATCCCTCATTTCACATCCTATTCTGAATCCAGCTTGCATTTCTGGAAACTTTCTGTCAACATACTGCTGTAACTGTTTTTGAATTATCTTCAGTAAGATTTTACTTGCATGCAGTATTAATGATATTGTTCGATAATTTCCACATTCTGTGGGATCATCTTTCTTTGGAATAGGTACAAATATGGATCTCTTCCAGTCAGTTGGCCAGGTAGCTGTCTTCCAAATCTCTTGGCATAGCCAAGTGAGTGCCTCCAGGGGGGCATCCATTTGTTGAAACATCTCAGTGGGTATTCTGTTAATTCCTGGAGCCTTGTTCTTCATCAATTCTTTCAGTGCAGCCTCAATTTCTTTCTTCAGTACCATTGGTTCTTGATCATATGCCACCTCCTGAAATGGATGAACATTGACCAATTCATTTTGGTACAGTGACTGTGTATTCCTTCCATCTTCTTTTGAAGCTTCCTGCATCATTCAATATTTTACCCATAGAATCTTCCAAAATTGCAACTCGAGCCTTACATTTTTTCTTCAGTTCTTTTAGCTTGAGAAATGCTGAGTGTGTTCTTCCTTTTTGGTTTTCTACTTCCATGTCTGCACATTTTATTATAAGAGTTGGCTTTGTCTTCTCAAGCTGCTCTTTGAAATCTTCTGTTCAGCTCTTTTATCTTGCCATTTCTTCCATTTGCTTTAGCTATTCTCCTTTCAAGGGCAAATTTCAGATTCTCTTCTGACATCCATTTTGGTCTGTTCTTCCTTTCTTTTCTTTTTAATGATCTCTTGCTTTCTTTGTGGATGATGTTTGTGATGTCATCCAATAATTCCTCTGGTTTTTGGTCACTGGTGTTCAATGCATCAAGTCTATTCTTTATATTGTCTCTAAATTCAGGAGGGACATTATCAAGGTCATTTTTGGCTCTTGGGGACTTGTTGTAATTGTCTTCAACTTCAACTTGAACATGCGTTTGAGCAGTTGATGGTCTGTTCCACAACCAGATCCTGGCCTTTTTTTGGCTGAAGGTATTGAGCTTTTCCATTGCCTCTTGGCACAGTTGTAGTCAATCTGATTCCTGTGTATTCCATCTGGTGAAGTCCACAAGTGTAGTCAGTCATTTCTAATGTTGTTGAAAAAAAGTATTTGCAATGAGTAAGTCGTCGGTCTTGCAAAATTCTACAATGCAATCTCTAGCATTATTTCTATTACCAAGGCCATATTTTCCAACCACCAGTACTAACTCTTCTTTGTTTCCAACTTTTTCATTCCAGTCACCAGTGATAATCAGCACATCTTGGTTACATGTTTGGTCAATTTCAGACTGCAGAAGTTGGTAGAAATCTTTAGTTTCCTCATCTTTGGCTTTGGTGGTTGATGCATACATTTGAATATTAGTAGGATTAATTGGTCTTCCTTGTAGGCATATGGATATTTTCCTATCACTGACAGCCTTGTACTTCAGGATAGATTTTGATACATTCTTTGTGATGATGAATCCCATGACATCCTTCTTCAATTTGTCATTACTGGCATAGGTTGATTGATTCAAAATAGCCAAAACCAGTCCATTTCAGCTTACTAATGCCTAGGATATCAACCTTTATGCGTTCCACTTCATTTTTGACAACTTCTAGTTTTCCTAGATTCATACTTCATACATTCCATGTTCTGATTATTAATAGATATTCGTGGCTGTTTCTACTCATTTTGAGTTGTGTCATATCAGCTACTGGAAGTCCCAACAGCTTTACCCCATCCATATCATTAAGGTTGTCTCTACTCTGAGGAGTCATATCTTCCCTAGTTATATTTTGCTTGCCTTCTGACCTGATGGGTCATTTTCTGGCACTGTATTGTACAATGTTTCAGGTCTATTCATAAAGTTTTCCAATAATATATCAAACAGTATTTTACTGCTTTCATAAGGTTTTCAAAGCCAATTCTTTGAGATGTGCATGACCTCTTCCTTCCTCTGATTGTATCTTAATCTGGAAGCTCTGCTCAAACCTGTCCAACATTGGTAACTCTGCTGGCTTTTTGCAACACTGGTGGCATAGCCTCCAGCCTCACAGCAACACACAAGGCACCATAGGACAACAAACTGACAGACAGTTTGTCTCCCTTAGTTGTTCCTAACTGTGCTGCTCACTTCTCCACCTGCCTGGGGGCCTGGTCTTAAATAAAGCTTCCACCAGAAGGCCCAAGTTGCATGCCTACCTGCCTTAATATCCTAATATCACTAGTAAATGTTCAAACTGTCTGTGCCATCATGATAGCTGATAGTCTGCAGTTCTATTTGTTTCTTTATTCACTGTTTTTATTCAGGATCTTCTACTGTTGTTGTTGTTGAGTGCCGTCGAGTCATTTCTGACTCATAGCGACCCCATGCACACCAGAACGAAACACTGCCCTATCCCGCGCCAGCCCCACAATCC
>NW_006923866.1:16485-18866 GCF_000298275.1 Orycteropus afer afer
GCTCTTCTCTCTGGCTTCCTGGCTTTTAATCCCCTTTCTCCTGCTCTTCCCGCTTGCTACTTCGGGCGTCCTTGAGTTGTCTCTCCTCACCTGTAACCCTGGGGCTGACTGCTCTTCTGTCCGGGTTCCTGGCTTTTTATCCCCTTTCTCCTGCTCTTCCGGCCTGCTACTCTGGCCTACTAGTTGGTATTTAATCCACTTATTCATCCTTCCTTTCAAACCTCAGGGCTCCAGGATTAGCTTCTGTATCTGTGTCAGTTGGTTTCTCTTTTCTAAGAGGCTCTGAGTAGCATGTCTGTCTTACTGGTAGTCTCCGCCTTCCTGATTTTAAATCATACAGTATCCCCTTGTTCTGTTCAAATGACTACTTCTTCGTCTATGTACAGGTTATTCATCAGCATAATTAAGTGTTCTGGAATTCCCAACTACCCACAATGTTAATCATAATGTGTTATTGTCCACACCATCAAATGTCTTTGCATAAAAAATAAAACACATGTAAACATCTTTCTGGTGTTCTTTGCTTTCAGCCAAAATCCATCTGAATCAGCAATGATATGCCTCTTTCTTCATCCTCTTCTGAAGCTGACTTGAATTTCTAGCAGTTCCCTGGTGATAGACTGCTGCAAACATTTTTGAATTATTGTCAGCAAAATTTTAGTTTCATGTGATAGTAATGATATTATCCAGTAATTTCAGCATCCTGTTGGATCACCTTCTTTGGAATGGGCACCAATGTGAATCTCTTCCTGTTGGTTGTCCAGGTAACTATCTTCCAAATTTCTTGGCATAGATGAGTGAGTGCTTCCAGTGTTGCATCCGTTTGTTTAAACATTTTAATTGATATTCCATCAATTCCTGGAGCTTTGTTTTTCACAAGGCCTTTAATGTAGCTTGGATTTCTTCCTTCATACCATCAGTTCTTGATCATATACTACCTGCTGAAATCATTGATCATCAACCATTTCTTTTTGGTTCAGTGAGTGTGTATTCTTTTCATCTTCTTTTGATGCTTCCTGTACCATTCAATATTTTACCCACAAAATCCTTCAATACTGCAATAAGAAGGCTGGATTTTTTTCATCAGTTCTTTCAGCTTCAGAAATTCTGAGTGCGTACTTCCCCTTTGGTTTTCCAACTTCTTGTCTTTGCACATTTCATCATAATACTTTACCTTGTCTTCTTGAGCCACTCTTTGAAACTTTCTGTTCAGCTCTTTTACTTTACCATTTTTTAATTAACTTTAGGTACTCAGCTTTTAAGGGCAACTTTCTGAGTCTCTTCTGAAAACCGTTTTGGTCTTTTCTTTCTTTCCTGGCTTCTTAATGACCCTTTGCTTTCTTCATATATGATGACCTTGATGTCATTCTATGACTCATTTGGTCTTTGGTCATAAATGCTCAATGAGTCAAATCTATTTTTCAAATGATCTCTAAATTCACATGCGATATACTCAAGGTTGTGTTTTGACTCTTGTGGACTTGCAAATGAGCAATTGATAGTCTGCTCCACAGTTGGTCCCTGACCTTGTTTTGACTGATGAGATTGAGGTTCTTCATCATCTTTTTCCACAAATGTAGTCTGTTTGATTCCTGTGTATTCCATCTGGTTAGGTCCATGTGTATAGTTGCCATTTATGTTGTTCAAAAAGATATTTGCAATGAATAAGTCTTTGGTCTTGCAAAATTCTATCATGAGATTTCTGGCATCATTTCCATCACTGTGGCCATATTTGCCAGCTACTGATGCTTCTTTGTTTCTATCCTTCCCATTGCAATCAGCAGTAATTATCAGTGCATCTTGATGGCATGTTTCATCATTTTCAGACTGCAGAAGCTGGTAAAAACCTTCAATTTCTTTATCTTTTCCAGTGGTAGTTGGTGCATAAATTTAAATAATTATCATATTAACTGGTCTCCCTTGAAGGCATATGGATATTTTCCTATCACTAACAGAATTGTACTTCAGGATAGATCTCGAAATATTCTTTTAAATGATGAATGCAATGTTGTTCCTCTTCAATTTGTCATTCCCAGCAGTAATAGACCATGTGATCATCAGATTCAAAATGACCAGTACCAGTCCATATCAACTCACTAATGCCTGGGATATTGATCTTTATGTATTCCATTCCATCTTTCACAACTTTCAATTTTTCTTGATTCATACTTTATATTATGCACATTCTGAGTGTTAATGGATATCTGTAGCTGCTTTTTCTATTTTGAGTCATGCCATATCAGCAAATGAAGGTCTTAATAGCTTTACTCCATCCACATCATTAAGGTGTGGGGCATGTCGAGATATTCCCACTAAAGTGAAGGATAAATTATTGTATCTGGCTTCCCCCACAACTAAAAAGGAGGCACAACGTCTGGTGG
>NW_006923867.1:0-18496 GCF_000298275.1 Orycteropus afer afer
TGGGCAATCCTACTTCCGTAGTGATACTGCCTCGGAAACCCAAGGAGGGGTCGCTATGAGTCGGGGCCGACTCCACGGCACATAACAACATAACAACAACATCACTACGGAAGTAGATTGCCCAACTTTCCTTCCGAGAAGTGGCTGGTGGGTTTGAACCGCCAGCCTTCTAGTTAGCAGTCAAGTGCCTTAGGCACTATGCTACCAGAGCTCCTGTTTTAAATCTAGGCACCCTTTTACTTCCTTTCTGTACTCTGTGGGTTATAAAGGCAGACATTTCATTAACATAGGGTTGGAAAGAAAAAAAAAAAAAAGGAAAAGGTTTTGGCTTTTGGTTTGGTTAGGGAAGACTAACTAGGAAGGCTTGACTTTGCCTTTCCTTAAAATACAAATGCCATGCATAGAAATGGGTGTAAAGGAACAACTCTGGTTTTAAATCCAACACCACCCTCTAGCGAGATTTTGGGAACTACAACCAAAAATTCCTTCCACAAAAGCAAATGCGGGGGACGGGGGTGGAGGGGGACTGTACTGGTATATAGAAGACGGGGAAATGCAATTAAATTTTCCTTTTCAACCCTATGTTAACGCAATGTCTGCCTTTATAACCCACAAGCAGAGAAAGTAAGTAAAAGGGTGCCTAGATTTAAAACAACCGTACATGGCTTTCATTCCCATTAGTACAGGGAATTCCCACCTATTGCACTTGACTGCTAACCGAAAGGTCAGTGGTTAGAACTCACCAACCACTCTGTGGGAAAAAGACGTAGCAGTCGACTTCTATAAAGATTTACAGCCTTGAAAATCCTGCAGGGCACTTCTACTCTGACCTGTTATAGGGTCGCTGGGAGTTAGAATCGACTGGAAGCCCACAGCTGTAGGTTTGTGTTTTGTTTTGTTTTGTTTTTATTCACACAAACATAACATATTTTAGCCTGTTGTCATATTTCCTCTTAGATATTCAACTATCACTCCATTTGGCTCCTGTCTTACTGTTGCTTTCTATGCTTCATTTTCCTTTGTTATACTAGTAAGTTGTGGAATAAAAAAAAAAAAAAAAATCATTCTTGGGTTTCCTTTGAAAAATGTAAAAATTCAATTATCTCACTCATTATCTTGTTCTACAATATTAATATTATCTACAGAGATTTGCCATCCTATAAGTTTATATAAACAATTCTGATCATTTATTTTAAAAACCATTAAAACTTGTGTCTCTTTACAAACACTGAAAGTCATTTATCTTCCAAAAAAAAAAAATTAGAGGCAAACTTAATTAAGGGCCCTAATTTATGGCATCAATGTAAAGCATAAATAGGCTATTACACATAACCAAAAATGCACAGACAGCAGAAGATAATCTAGACAGGGACCTTCTAAAAGTTAAATTCTTACGGGCATCAAAAGAGAACCTACAGATTGGAAAAAATATTTGGCAACAACATATCTGACAAGGGATTTATCTCTAAGATTTATAATAAACTCCCACACTTCTACGTCAAAATGACAAACAATCCAGTTTTAAAATGGGCAGAGGACATGAACTGACCAAAGAAGATATTCAGGTGGCCAATGACACATGAAGAAATGCTCAAGATCATTAGCTATTAGAGATATACAAATCAAAACAACCATGAGAAGCCATCTCACCCCAGTAATAATAGCAAAGTTCAATAGGACAGAAATCAATAATGCTGGTGAGGGTGTGGAGAGGTTGGAACTCTCATATACTACAGTGGGACATTAAAATGGTGCAACCACTATGAAAAATGGCATGGTGCTTCCTAAAAAAGTTAGGAATAGAAATACTATTTGATCTAGCAAACTTACTATTAGGTATACGTCCAAAAAATAAAAATAATAAAAGCTGGGACATGAATAGATCTATATACACCCATGTTCATTGTAGCATTACTTTCAATAGCAAAGAAATGGAAACAACTTCAGTGCCCATCAACTATGGTTCTATACACACAATGGAACACAATGTTAAAAAATAATGAAGAATCCTTGAAATGTACCTCATAATGATGATGAGCCTGGAGGACATTATGTTGAGTGAAATAAGTCAATCACAAGAGGACAAATGTTGTATGATTCCACTACTATAAAAAGTCAAGGAAAGTTTTATGCAAAGAAACATTCTTTATTACCATGGATGGTAATAAGAGAGGAGGGAAAAATCACTAACTAGATGAGAGAGATGTATTAAATTGGGTGAAGGGAAAAGGAAAATACAAAAAGGGAGTGACCAGCACAATATCGCTAAGGAAAAAGAAGACACAGAGATGCACAAGTTACTATAAAAGTAAATACTATTACACACATAATCCTGCATTGTCAGTAATAACAAACATTAATCTATGAGTGTATACACAGGTAAACAGGCAAGATGATGAGGTATGAGTAGGCAAACAGGACGATACCCATGACCATATGTAGGTCTGGCAGACAATATTTCTACATAGTATTTATATGTGTGTAAAAACATCCATACACAACAACAACAACAACATTCATGTGTATAGTAGAGTTAGCAGGGCAAAGTTATGAAAACTTCTTAGCCATAACCACATACCTTGAGGGAATGAGTCAGTGCCCCTGGGGCCTCAAGGACCATTGTCTCAGGGGAACATCACAGTCACGTGACACAATATAGTGCACAAAGACAATGTTCTATGTTGGTGAGTAGCAACTGGGGTCTTAAAAGCTTACGAGCAGCCATCTAAAGTGCAACAACTGGTCTCTCCTCATTTGGAGCAAAGAAGAGTGGAGAAAATCAAAGACACAAGGAAACAATTAGTCCAAGGGACTAGTAGTGTACAACATGAACCTCAGCCTCCACGACCCTGAGACCAAAAGAACTAGATGCTGCCTGTCTAGCACTGCTGACTAGGAAAGGGATCACAATAGGAGGTCCTGGATAGAGTGGGAGAAAAATGTGGAACAAAACTCAAAATCATACAAAAGACCAGGCTTACTGGTCTGATAGAGACTGGCGAAACCCCCAAGACTATGTCCCTTAGACACCCTTTAGGCCTGGAACTGAACTCATCCCTGTTGCTCAACTTTCAGCCAAACATTAGATAAGCCTATGGGTGAACAATAACACCAGGGAGGTACGCATTCCTTAGAGCAATCAACCATGCTAAATCAAAAGGGCAGCATTTGTCCAAGGATAAAGCTCAGATGGCAGGAATAGAAAGGAAAGAAGGACAAATGGAGATGATAACCATAGGGAAAAAGTGAGAAAATTGCTGTTACATTGTGGGGACTGCATTCAATGTCACAAAACAAAAAGTGAATGAACAGCTGAATGGAAAACCAGGTTGTAAACTTTCACTCAAATCACACACACACACACAGAGATCAGAAAGTGAAGCACATTATGTGCAAAATTTTAATGCTTCAAAACTAGACAATGTCCGGTTGGACTCATCTCATCCCTCCCTTCTTTAAACACGTGTGCGCACACACACACACACGTCTTTCTCTCTCTCTCTCTCTCTCTCACACACACACAATCTCCCTATCTTTCTCTCTCTCACACACACACATACACAATCTCCCTATCTTTCTCTCTCTCTCACACACACACACACATACACAATCTCCCTGTCTCTCTCTCTCTCTCTTTCACACACACACAGACACACACACACACACACACGCATGCATACCTGAATCCTTTGCTTTAAGCATCTGTCCATAAAGGCTGATGTCTAATTCATTCTGCTTTGAGAAAATAGTTGAATCCTGATCTAGCAAGTGTTTCACACTGTCATCTTCTGGCATAAACTCAGGAAGCTTCTCCTGACACTGAGGTCTGCAATGCAAATAAATTAACTAACTAAACAATGCTACTAGGAACCCATTCCTACCCGGGGACAGATTTTGTTCTGTGGCCCCACCCATAAACAGATTCAGTTAAGTCTGGAGCCTTGGGTACATTTCTATCACCTACATTAGCAGGCCCTCTTTCCAAGATCATGGTTGACAGATTAGAATTTGGGGGAGGGTGATGAAGAGTAATGAATAGGAAATTCAAATGTCACCGCTTCTCTGACTACAAATCCAAAGACACCTCTCTTATACCTAGCCTACCCCCAGCACATACCATGATAGTATTCTGTTTTATCTTCTTCATAGGATTTTATCACTATGTATCCATGGAATTGTTTACTTATATATTCTGTCACCATACCCTCCTGGCCACTGACATGTACATGAAGACCTTATCTATTTTGTTCATCTTTTTTTTTTTTAAATATCCAATTGCATGTTTATTACTTAATACAGTCATTTTATATTTATATGTTAGAGGGCAAGATCAAGAGAAGGAAACACTTATGATAGCTGAAGAAAGACAATTTAACAGGTGAGATGACATTTTTTACCTAATTACATTTGAATGTTGAACCTTATAAAACTTAAGGGAATTTGGGTATTTTTTAATTCTAAAGACATAAAGATGAAAAACGTACTAAGATGTGCTAAAAGTTACACAGGAATTTTGGTCATCACTTTCATACTGGCCTCCTTCTCTCTAAAAACAATAAAAATCTAAACTTAGAAATTTCTTTTTCTGTAATTATTAGATTTTTCTCAATACTTATAGGTATTTGTCTTCAAGATACTCTTCATTGAGTTTTAATTACATATCCAGAGCTTCATACTTAGCAAGTCTTCCTCTTCAAATTGCAACTTTTTTTTCCTTTCCTAAGCTCTGGTAGCATAGTACCTAGGGCACTTGACTGCTAACCAGAAGGCTGACGGTTCAAACCCACCAGCCACTCCTCGGAAGGAAGGTTGGGCAATCTTCCGTAATGATACCGCCTCGGAACCCCAAGAAGGGGTCCCTATGAGTTGGGGCCGACTCTATGGCACATAACAACAACTAATCTCTGGAAGCGGTGTTTCTTGAAAGGCAGCGCCTTTTCAGGAGTGGAAGCTCCCATTCCAGTGGCGATGGTTCCCTGTGCCACCCCCACTACGCTGGCTCATGCCATCACGACCTGGGGAAGAGCCATGCCAACCAGATAGTTCCCTGTGGTTCCATCATGTGCTCCTCCTATAGAGGAAGGAGAATTAGGAGAGCTGATGCCAGGAATCTCTTGTTAACAAAGTCATCAGAGGAATTATGTTGACAATGGTACACTCCAAATCTACCTTCCCCTCAGGACAGGTGTTCTCCGAGTTTCACAAAGGTAGCTGCAGGTGACTTAGCTGACTGTGGGGTTGAGAAATTTAGTCAAGCAGGAACAAAGTCATGCTGTGCCATTTAGGTACAGTGTCTCTTTTCAGTTAGGTGAGGCATCCAACCTCACCTCCACCATCCCAGAGACCTCTGTGGTCCTGTTTCCCAAACTCCTGGAGTCTGCCAGCTGGATCTCCCACGAGGTTTGGTGGGTTTTGTTTTGTTTTGTTTTGTTTTGTTTTGTTTTGTTTTGTTTGGTAAAATGATGCTAAGTAGCCTGGCCAGCAGCATGCCTTGTGATCAAGCACAAAGAAGCCAGGTATTTTGCTCATCTCTTTATCTTCAGCTCCCAGAACCCTGCTTAGCACAGAGTTGTTGTTGTTGTTGTTGTTTGCCGTCGAGTCGGCCCCGACTCATAGCGACCCCTCCTTGGGTTTCCGAGGCAGTATCGCTACGGAAGTAGGATTGCCCAACCTTCCTTCCGAGTAGGTGCCCAATAAATAAATTTGGGCAGAATCTTCACCTTTGCAATTGCTAACTGAGTAAAACAACTTAAAGAAAGCTGGCTCTGTCATTAACCACAGTAAAAAGTAGGACTTTTTATCCTCAAGGATCCTAAAGTTCCATACTAGAATAGAAATCAAAGCAGATTCACAGAGCAAGGAATTGCAAAAATAGAAAAAGGGTGTTTATCATTTTAAAGTAATTTGAAATCTGAAATTAGATTGATAGGCAACTGATAGAAACCTCGTAAGATCTAGCAAACTTAACAATACTTAGCCCAGAATCAAAGATCAGTGATCTTATTGTAGTCCTTCCAGCCAGGAAATCACTCTAGAATCCTGGGCCTGAGAAAAACCCAGTGAGAATATTAAGACTTTCCATATATTACTAGGAATCCTGGTGAGGGGTGGTGCACCCAACTGTCATTTTTATAACCTCTTTCTATGTACCAGATAGGCACCCTGGCTGCACAGTGGTTATGCACTCAGCTAATAACCAAAAACTGGTAGTTCAAACCCAGTGGCTCCACTGGGGAAAGAGCTGGTGATCTTCTCTTATAAAGATTACAGCCTAGAAGACCCTATCCGGCAGCTCTACTCTGCAACACAGGGTTGCTATGAACTGGAATAGACTCAACGGCACCTAACAACAACAACAGCTGTACCAGATAATCCTATATGAAGTATTTTTCTCTCTAATTTACAGATAAGGAAGCCAAGGATTAAGAGGATCAAGTAGCTTGCTCTAGTCAGAGCCAAGTAGGAAGTGATGGAACCAGGATTCCAGCCCCAGTCAGTGACTTCAAAGCCTGTGCTTTTCCTGCTTCATGAAGCTCTCATGAGACCCAAGGCCAGTGGCTATCCTGGAGATGTCACCTATTCTGAACAACCACTCCTTTAAATCTGGGACCACTAACGTTAGTCACAAAGACCCCGTTCTCTTAACATCAGTGTTACTTTACCTCTATGTCATCTAATCCTAGAGTCTGATATTTTCACTGTGTAAGGAAATGCACTTTATCCTCTTGTCTATATAGGTGTAAGAAAGAATATTTTTATATTAAAGGTCAATTCTCTTAATACATTTAAAGATTCATTGAATATGATCAAAGAAGAGCACAGAATTTTCAATTGAGTCACATACATATTGAGTCCCCAATATATATGTGATCATTTCAATTTGCTAGTTCAATTTTTAAAAAAATATGTATAGGGTAATTTGTAGTATAAATACTATATTAAATATGCAAAAAATATATAAAAGATGAGCAAAATTAAAATATGCCTCCTTAAAATTTAATTTTTTTCTTGAGAGTATTATATAAAAGAGTATTCCTTTCTCTTTTATATAAGAGATTAAAAGGGAAATTTCAGTAACAAAAATAAAAATTAATTAGCTTTATTTCAAAGTACCAGTTAACACTCCATGAAAATGGTCCTACAAAAATGTGAAGGTTCAAATTGGTTAGAATAGGTCTAGATTTCCCAGTTTAATAAATTTTCAAAATACTTAAAGGCAGTAAGGTTGAGAAATCTTTACTTATAACCAATGTTCTTAAATATCTGATGATCGTTGCTTCTTTCAGGTGTTGAGAAACGTCTGCTACCTGCATGAGTCCACTATGCTTGGGTCTAGGGCAATTGCCACTGCCACCTCAGAAATTACTCCATGCAGATTCCCAGGCTAAGATGCACTATCAAGAGCCCTAGATCAATTATCCAGAAAGTGTGTCTGACAGTGTGTCTGTTAACTTTCTTTGACATGGATCCTGGAATTGGAATGCTTGTCATGGTTATACTCCCCACTAATGCAGAAGACACACAGGCACTAAGGCAAAGGACCACTTGAATGGTACTTCACAAAGATGTGTTCCTCTACATTATTTGACAACTTTTCCATGTACATAATCAAAGCAAACAAACACCCAACGCCTGACATTTGCCTTATAGGAGTGAGTACAGTAGGTTCCTCCTTTCCCCCACCTTTAATCCTAGGTATATAACCCAAGTCTAATTGTGAATATAGTGGGGGGTTTCTCTGTAAATTTTGGCAAGACATGAAGTTTATTGATGCTTTTTAGCATCATAGAACGAATTCAAAGAAAATAAAGGCTCACATTTCTTAATGTACTCCTTTCCTTTGGTCAGGATATATATATATATATACACACACCTATTCTGTTAAACTATATGTAACTATTCTGTTAAACTATTGATATGTCTTTTATTCCATTCTACCTCAAATATTTTAGTAGAAAGAGGCAGAGTAAAATATTGAAATAAATTTTAAAGTAGTAATGAATCTTTTAAATTAAATATAAGACAAAGGTATGATTTTGTTTGTAAACCCTTTATTTTTCCCAGTAAGCTTTCAAGTGTACAGCTCTTCTGTTAAGCACAATATACATCTATTGCTTTACAAAATGAGGAGCTACAAAAAGTGAATTCTTTCTTTAACAAAAAAAATCTCATTTGAGGCCCCATTTCTAATGAAAGTTGGATTGCCGCATGTGCTCTATCATTAACACTTGTGAGAGTCCTCCAGTTCCCATCCTTACTGAGTCAAACAGGTCACCATGGATACAATTGCCTCTGCCCTTAGCCCACAGTGTAGGAGCAACTGCTGTTGAGCCATGCTTGGGACTTTTGCCCACTTTGTTCCACAGAAATTGTACAGGTAAAACTGTTCAAATAATGTCATAATTGTTTTCAGAAGATAATTTTTAAGGAAAAAGAAAAGCATGCCTCAGGAAACAACTGAAATACTGAGAAGCAGCAGAGGACTGAAATTTAATTTAACCTGTAAGTGGGGTCATAAGGAACAAACATTGGACAATATAATAAGAGGTTGTAGAGCTTCCTTCATATTGTTCTCTAACCAAAGGATTTTAATAACTAAACTGATTCCTGCATTCTGTGCAACTATGCATTCTCTAGTGTTAATGAGCAAATAAACTCTGGGCAAAAAATATCAAACTATTATTTTTAGTTTACTTGTGTCCACAATCATTGCCCATGGAAGCAGCAATCAAGAAATCACATAATGTATTTCATTAGGTCAATCTGCTGCAAAAGAACTCTTTAAACTGTTAGCAAAGATGTCACCTTGAAGACTAAGGTGTGCCTGACCCAAGGCATGGTATTTTCAATAGTGTCAAATGCATGTGAAAGCTGGACAATGAATAAGGAAGACTGAAGAAGAATTGATGTATTTGAATTGTGGTGTTGGCAAAGAATACTGACAATACCACAGACTGCCAGAAGAACAAACAAATCTATCTTGAAGGAAGTACAACTGGAATGTGCGTTAGAAGCGAAAATGGCCAGATCTCATCTCACCTATTTTGGTCATGTTGTCAGAATGGACCAGTCCCTGGAGAAAGATATCATGCTTGGAAAAGTAGAGGGTCAGTGAAAAAGGGGAAGAGGGTCAGTGAAAAAGGGGAAGACCCTCAACAAGATGGTTGACACAGTGGCTACAGTGATGGGCTGAAGCACAGCAAGGATTGTGAGGCTGGGGCAGGACTGGGCAGTGTTTCATTCTGTTGTGCACAGGGTTGCAAAGAGTCAGCTGACTCAACAGCACTGAACTACATTTCTAAAAGGAAAAACCATGATTTTTATGATTTTTGATTGTCATTACATTTCTGTAATGTTTAGCTGTGCATGCTAAACCTCAGAAACATAAAATATGTAAATGAAATAAACTTTACTCTCCCACCTAGTTTTATTTTTCAAAATATGAATTAGAAGGGTATTGGTTTGTTTTTTGAAAATGTAAAAAGATGTAATCTGTGATCGAAACTAAAGTCAAAATGAGTGTCTTTTATCCCTGTACACAGTGGATGAGAAAATATAGCATTTATTTCATTTAAAAAGTAGTGTACACAATGTATGCTCTCTTCTTTTTATCTTATTTCTCCTCATTGACCAGTCATTCAGGAGCTCCGGTGGTGTAGTGCCTAAGGCATTTGATTGTTAACCAGAAGGCTAGTGGTTCAAATCCACCAGCCACTCCTCAGAAGGAAGACTGGGCAATCTACTTTCCCAGAGATACCACCACCTCGGAAACCCAAGGCGAGTTCGCTACAAGTTGCAGTTGACTAGATTCCAGCGAGGTTTTTTGTTTTGTTGTTTTGACCAGTCATTAATTACATTCACTGATGTGATCATATGGAAACACTTCCTTAAATTCTTTGTTGTAAAACAAACATACATGCTCTAGGGGTTGTTCACTGATTCACCCCAGGGGAGGATTACACATCATCATCCTATGGACACCAGGATAAGCCATGTGATTTGCTTTAACCGATGAAAGATGAGTGAGACAATCCCTTTTGAGCAGATGCTTTAAGAGCCAACATGTACTTCATCATGACCTCATTGTCCTGTACTACAAGACTGATCATGCCCAGATTAGCACTGGATCCTTCCATGAAAATGGCATGAAGCAGAGCCCCAATGACATGTAATATGAACAAGAAAGCAATCTTGTAAACTCCTCAGATGTGGGAGTCATTTGTTACTGCAGTATATAACCTAGGCTCTCCTGATGTTCTTGTTGTTATGTGCCGTCAAGTCAGACCTGACTCATAGTGACCCCTCCTTGGGTTTCTGAGGCAGTATCACTACAGAAGTAGATTGCCCAATCTTCCTTCTGAGGAGTGGCTAGTGGGTTTGAACCACCAGCCTTCTGGTTAGCAGTCAAGTGCCTTAGGCACTATGCCACCAGAGCTCCTAAAATTGTGTATCGTTATCTCCATCTCTGTGACCTATTTTTCTTCCTGAAAGCTATGCATATAAATGTGATCATCTGCTTGCTTTTTTGGGGGTAAGGGTGTACAATTTTTTTGTCTTTTTTTGCCTGTCCTGCACATTTTTCTCTTTCCCCTCTGCCCACATCAACCCTCTTAACCCCTGCAAAGAAGTCAAGTGAACAACCTCGTACACATCTTTCCAGCTTTTGTTCACATTCATATATGTATATATGCACATATAAACAAAGTATGTTTTGGCATTGTTTGATTCAACCAGAAAAAAAAAAAAAAGGAAGGGAAAAAGATTATTTTATTCATTTTATCACTTGACAATACCTGTTAAGAATCCCACCACCTCATCTACAATAGCCATTAATTTATTCTTTTTAAGTGACTGCATAATAACCCATGGTGTGGATATATATAATTCATTCAGGCATTTCCCTCTTGTGGGGTATTCCCTTTATTTCTAGTTTTTCACCACGACAAATAACACGGTGATATTTTTCATGTATGTATCTTTATGAACCAGTGGTTTTATTTCCATCAGATAGATTCCTAGAAGTAGAATTTCTAAGTCTAAGAAAGTTAACAGACACACTGTCAGACACACTTTCTGGATAATTGATCTAGGGCTCTTGATAGTGCATCTTAGCCTGGGAATCTGCATGGAGTAATTTCTGAGGTGGCAGTGGCAATTGCCCTAGACCCAAGCATACTGGACTCATGCAGGTAGCAGACATTTCTCAACACCTAAAAGAAGCAACGATCATCAGATATTTAAGAACATTGGTTATAAGTAAAGATTTCTCAACCTTACTGCCTTTAAGTATTTTGAAAATTTATTAAACTGGGAAATCTAGACCTATTCTAACCAATTTGAACCTTCACATTTTTGTAGGACCATTTTCATGGAGTGTTAACTGGTACTTTGAAATAAAGCTAATTAATTTTTATTTTTGTTACTGAAATTTCCCTTTTAATCTCTTATATAAAAGAGAAAGGAATACTCTTTTATATAATACTCTCAAGAAAAAAATTAAATTTTAAGGAGGCATATTTTAATTTTGCTCATCTTTTATATATTTTTTGCATATTTAATATAGTATTTATACTACAAATTACCCTATACATATTTTTTTAAAAATTGAACTAGCAAATTGAAATGATCACATATATATTGGGGACTCAATATGTATGTGACTCAATTGAAAATTCTGTGCTCTTCTTTGATCATATTCAATGAATCTTTAAATGTATTAAGAGAATTGACCTTTAATATAAAAATATTCTTTCTTACACCTATATAGACAAGAGGATAAAGTGCATTTCCTTACACAGTGAAAATATCAGACTCTAGGATTAGATGACATAGAGGTAAAGTAACACTGATGTTAAGAGAACGGGGTCTTTGTGACTAACGTTAGTGGTCCCAGATTTAAAGGAGTGGTTGTTCAGAATAGGTGACATCTCCAGGATAGCCACTGGCCTTGGGTCTCATGAGAGCTTCATGAAGCAGGAAAAGCACAGGCTTTGAAGTCACTGACTGGGGCTGGAATCCTGGTTCCATCACTTCCTACTTGGCTCTGACTAGAGCAAGCTACTTGATCCTCTTAATCCTTGGCTTCCTTATCTGTAAATTAGAGAGAAAAATACTTCATATAGGATTATCTGGTACAGCTGTTGTTGTTGTTAGGTGCCGTTGAGTCTATTCCAGTTCATAGCAACCCTGTGTTGCAGAGTAGAGCTGCCGGATAGGGTCTTCTAGGCTGTAATCTTTATAAGAGAAGATCACCAGCTCTTTCCCCAGTGGAGCCACTGGGTTTGAACTACCAGTTTTTGGTTATTAGCTGAGTGCATAACCACTGTGCAGCCAGGGTGCCTATCTGGTACATAGAAAGAGGTTATAAAAATGACAGTTGGGTGCACCACCCCTCACCAGGATTCCTAGTAATATATGGAAAGTCTTAATATTCTCACTGGGTTTTTCTCAGGCCCAGGATTCTAGAGTGATTTCCTGGCTGGAAGGACTACAATAAGATCACTGATCTTTGATTCTGGGCTAAGTATTGTTAAGTTTGCTAGATCTTACGAGGTTTCTATCAGTTGCCTATCAATCTAATTTCAGATTTCAAATTACTTTAAAATGATAAACACCCTTTTTCTATTTTTGCAATTCCTTGCTCTGTGAATCTGCTCTGATTTCTATTCTAGTATGGAACTTTAGGATCCTTGAGGATAAAAAGTCCTACTTTTTACTGTGGTTAATGACAGAGCCAGCTTTCTTTAAGTTGTTTTACTCAGTTAGCAATTGCAAAGGTGAAGATTCTGCCCAAATTTATTTATTGGGCACCTACTCGGAAGGAAGGTTGGGCAATCCTACTTCCGTAGCGATACTGCCTCGGAAACCCAAGGAGGGGTCGCTATGAGTCGGGGCCGACTCGACGGCAAACAACAACAACAACAACAACTCTGTGCTAAGCAGGGTTCTGGGAGCTGAAGATAAAGAGATGAGCAAAATACCTGGCTTCTTTGTGCTTGATCACAAGGCATGCTGCTGGCCAGGCTACTTAGCATCATTTTACCAAACAAAACAAAACAAAACAAAACAAAACAAAACAAAACAAAACCCACCAAACCTCGTGGGAGATCCAGCTGGCAGACTCCAGGAGTTTGGGAAACAGGACCACAGAGGTCTCTGGGATGGTGGAGGTGAGGTTGGATGCCTCACCTAACTGAAAAGAGACACTGTACCTAAATGGCACAGCATGACTTTGTTCCTGCTTGACTAAATTTCTCAACCCCACAGTCAGCTAAGTCACCTGCAGCTACCTTTGTGAAACTCGGAGAACACCTGTCCTGAGGGGAAGGTAGATTTGGAGTGTACCATTGTCAACATAATTCCTCTGATGACTTTGTTAACAAGAGATTCCTGGCATCAGCTCTCCTAATTCTCCTTCCTCTATAGGAGGAGCACATGATGGAACCACAGGGAACTATCTGGTTGGCATGGCTCTTCCCCAGGTCGTGATGGCATGAGCCAGCGTAGTGGGGGTGGCACAGGGAACCATCGCCACTGGAATGGGAGCTTCCACTCCTGAAAAGGCGCTGCCTTTCAAGAAACACCGCTTCCAGAGATTAGTTGTTGTTATGTGCCATAGAGTCGGCCCCAACTCATAGGGACCCCTTCTTGGGGTTCCGAGGCGGTATCATTACGGAAGATTGCCCAACCTTCCTTCCGAGGAGTGGCTGGTGGGTTTGAACCGTCAGCCTTCTGGTTAGCAGTCAAGTGCCCTAGGTACTATGCTACCAGAGCTTAGGAAAGGAAAAAAAAGTTGCAATTTGAAGAGGAAGACTTGCTAAGTATGAAGCTCTGGATATGTAATTAAAACTCAATGAAGAGTATCTTGAAGACAAATACCTATAAGTATTGAGAAAAATCTAATAATTACAGAAAAAGAAATTTCTAAGTTTAGATTTTTATTGTTTTTAGAGAGAAGGAGGCCAGTATGAAAGTGATGACCAAAATTCCTGTGTAACTTTTAGCACATCTTAGTACGTTTTTCATCTTTATGTCTTTAGAATTAAAAAATACCCAAATTCCCTTAAGTTTTATAAGGTTCAACATTCAAATGTAATTAGGTAAAAAATGTCATCTCACCTGTTAAATTGTCTTTCTTCAGCTATCATAAGTGTTTCCTTCTCTTGATCTTGCCCTCTAACATATAAATATAAAATGACTGTATTAAGTAATAAACATGCAATTGGATATTTAAAAAAAAAAAAGATGAACAAAATAGATAAGGTCTTCATGTACATGTCAGTGGCCAGGAGGGTATGGTGACAGAATATATAAGTAAACAATTCCATGGATACATAGTGATAAAATCCTATGAAGAAGATAAAACAGAATACTATCATGGTATGTGCTGGGGGTAGGCTAGGTATAAGAGAGGTGTCTTTGGATTTGTAGTCAGAGAAGCGGTGACATTTGAATTTCCTATTCATTACTCTTCATCACCCTCCCCCAAATTCTAATCTGTCAACCATGATCTTGGAAAGAGGGCCTGCTAATGTAGGTGATAGAAATGTACCCAAGGCTCCAGACTTAACTGAATCTGTTTATGGGTGGGGCCACAGAACAAAATCTGTCCCCGGGTAGGAATGGGTTCCTAGTAGCATTGTTTAGTTAGTTAATTTATTTGCATTGCAGACCTCAGTGTCAGGAGAAGCTTCCTGAGTTTATGCCAGAAGATGACAGTGTGAAACACTTGCTAGATCAGGATTCAACTATTTTCTCAAAGCAGAATGAATTAGACATCAGCCTTTATGGACAGATGCTTAAAGCAAAGGATTCAGGTATGCATGCGTGTGTGTGTGTGTGTGTGTCTGTGTGTGTGTGAAAGAGAGAGAGAGAGAGACAGGGAGATTGTGTATGTGTGTGTGTGTGTGAGAGAGAGAGAAAGATAGGGAGATTGTGTATGTGTGTGTGTGAGAGAGAGAAAGATAGGGAGATTGTGTGTGTGTGAGAGAGAGAGAGAGAGAGAGAAAGACGTGTGTGTGTGTGTGCGCACACGTGTTTAAAGAAGGGAGGGATGAGATGAGTCCAACCGGACATTGTCTAGTTTTGAAGCATTAAAATTTTGCACATAATGTGCTTCACTTTCTGATCTCTGTGTGTGTGTGTGTGATTTGAGTGAAAGTTTACAACCTGGTTTTCCATTCAGCTGTTCATTCACTTTTTGTTTTGTGACATTGAATGCAGTCCCCACAATGTAACAGCAATTTTCTCACTTTTTCCCTATGGTTATCATCTCCATTTGTCCTTCTTTCCTTTCTATTCCTGCCATCTGAGCTTTATCCTTGGACAAATGCTGCCCTTTTGATTTAGCATGGTTGATTGCTCTAAGGAATGCGTACCTCCCTGGTGTTATTGTTCACCCATAGGCTTATCTAATGTTTGGCTGAAAGTTGAGCAACAGGGATGAGTTCAGTTCCAGGCCTAAAGGGTGTCTAAGGGACATAGTCTTGGGGGTTTCGCCAGTCTCTATCAGACCAGTAAGCCTGGTCTTTTGTATGATTTTGAGTTTTGTTCCACATTTTTCTCCCACTCTATCCAGGACCTCCTATTGTGATCCCTTTCCTAGTCAGCAGTGCTAGACAGGCAGCATCTAGTTCTTTTGGTCTCAGGGTCGTGGAGGCTGAGGTTCATGTTGTACACTACTAGTCCCTTGGACTAATTGTTTCCTTGTGTCTTTGATTTTCTCCACTCTTCTTTGCTCCAAATGAGGAGAGACCAGTTGTTGCACTTTAGATGGCTGCTCGTAAGCTTTTAAGACCCCAGTTGCTACTCACCAACATAGAACATTGTCTTTGTGCACTATATTGTGTCACGTGACTGTGATGTTCCCCTGAGACAATGGTCCTTGAGGCCCCAGGGGCACTGACTCATTCCCTCAAGGTATGTGGTTATGGCTAAGAAGTTTTCATAACTTTGCCCTGCTAACTCTACTATACACATGAATGTTGTTGTTGTTGTTGTGTATGGATGTTTTTACACACATATAAATACTATGTAGAAATATTGTCTGCCAGACCTACATATGGTCATGGGTATCGTCCTGTTTGCCTACTCATACCTCATCATCTTGCCTGTTTACCTGTGTATACACTCATAGATTAATGTTTGTTATTACTGACAATGCAGGATTATGTGTGTAATAGTATTTACTTTTATAGTAACTTGTGCATCTCTGTGTCTTCTTTTTCCTTAGCGATATTGTGCTGGTCACTCCCTTTTTGTATTTTCCTTTTCCCTTCACCCAATTTAATACATCTCTCTCATCTAGTTAGTGATTTTTCCCTCCTCTCTTATTACCATCCATGGTAATAAAGAATGTTTCTTTGCATAAAACTTTCCTTGACTTTTTATAGTAGTGGAATCATACAACATTTGTCCTCTTGTGATTGACTTATTTCACTCAACATAATGTCCTCCAGGCTCATCATCATTATGAGGTACATTTCAAGGATTCTTCATTATTTTTTAACATTGTGTTCCATTGTGTGTATAGAACCATAGTTGATGGGCACTGAAGTTGTTTCCATTTCTTTGCTATTGAAAGTAATGCTACAATGAACATGGGTGTATATAGATCTATTCATGTCCCAGCTTTTATTATTTTTATTTTTTGGACGTATACCTAATAGTAAGTTTGCTAGATCAAATAGTATTTCTATTCCTAACTTTTTTAGGAAGCACCATGCCATTTTTCATAGTGGTTGCACCATTTTAATGTCCCACTGTAGTATATGAGAGTTCCAACCTCTCCACACCCTCACCAGCATTATTGATTTCTGTCCTATTGAACTTTGCTATTATTACTGGGGTGAGATGGCTTCTCATGGTTGTTTTGATTTGTATATCTCTAATAGCTAATGATCTTGAGCATTTCTTCATGTGTCATTGGCCACCTGAATATCTTCTTTGGTCAGTTCATGTCCTCTGCCCATTTTAAAACTGGATTGTTTGTCATTTTGACGTAGAAGTGTGGGAGTTTATTATAAATCTTAGAGATAAATCCCTTGTCAGATATGTTGTTGCCAAATATTTTTTCCAATCTGTAGGTTCTCTTTTGATGCCCGTAAGAATTTAACTTTTAGAAGGTCCCTGTCTAGATTATCTTCTGCTGTCTGTGCATTTTTGGTTATGTGTAATAGCCTATTTATGCTTTACATTGATGCCATAAATTAGGGCCCTTAATTAAGTTTGCCTCTAATTTTTTTTTTTTGGAAGATAAATGACTTTCAGTGTTTGTAAAGAGACACAAGTTTTAATGGTTTTTAAAATAAATGATCAGAATTGTTTATATAAACTTATAGGATGGCAAATCTCTGTAGATAATATTAATATTGTAGAACAAGATAATGAGTGAGATAATTGAATTTTTACATTTTTCAAAGGAAACCCAAGAATGATTTTTTTTTTTTTTTTTATTCCACAACTTACTAGTATAACAAAGGAAAATGAAGCATAGAAAGCAACAGTAAGACAGGAGCCAAATGGAGTGATAGTTGAATATCTAAGAGGAAATATGACAACAGGCTAAAATATGTTATGTTTGTGTGAATAAAAACAAAACAAAACAAAACACAAACCTACAGCTGTGGGCTTCCAGTCGATTCTAACTCCCAGCGACCCTATAACAGGTCAGAGTAGAAGTGCCCTGCAGGATTTTCAAGGCTGTAAATCTTTATAGAAGTCGACTGCTACGTCTTTTTCCCACAGAGTGGTTGGTGAGTTCTAACCACTGACCTTTCGGTTAGCAGTCAAGTGCAATAGGTGGGAATTCCCTGTACTAATGGGAATGAAAGCCATGTACGGTTGTTTTAAATCTAGGCACCCTTTTACTTACTTTCTCTGCTTGTGGGTTATAAAGGCAGACATTGCGTTAACATAGGGTTGAAAAGGAAAATTTAATTGCATTTCCCCGTCTTCTATATACCAGTACAGTCCCCCTCCACCCCCGTCCCCCGCATTTGCTTTTGTGGAAGGAATTTTTGGTTGTAGTTCCCAAAATCTCGCTAGAGGGTGGTGTTGGATTTAAAACCAGAGTTGTTCCTTTACACCCATTTCTATGCATGGCATTTGTATTTTAAGGAAAGGCAAAGTCAAGCCTTCCTAGTTAGTCTTCCCTAACCAAACCAAAAGCCAAAACCTTTTCCTTTTTTTTTTTTTTCTTTCCAACCCTATGTTAATGAAATGTCTGCCTTTATAACCCACAGAGTACAGAAAGGAAGTAAAAGGGTGCCTAGATTTAAAACAGGAGCTCTGGTAGCATAGTGCCTAAGGCACTTGACTGCTAACTAGAAGGCTGGCGGTTCAAACCCACCAGCCACTTCTCGGAAGGAAAGTTGGGCAATCTACTTCCGTAGTGATGTTGTTGTTATGTTGTTATGTGCCGTGGAGTCGGCCCCGACTCATAGCGACCCCTCCTTGGGTTTCCGAGGCAGTATCACTACGGAAGTAGGATTGCCCA
>NW_006923868.1:0-1052 GCF_000298275.1 Orycteropus afer afer
GAACTGACTCGACTGTAACTGGTACTGGTGTAGCCGTCCTGTTTCGTCAAGTATCAGGTTGATCCCCATGTGTGTCAGAGCCTCCTAGGTGTCAGGCAATGAGCCTGCTTTTATAAACAGAGTGTGACTGGAACACGGCCATGCTCATTCATTTACTGTTGTGTGCGGCAGAGAGGAGTTGCTGAGACAGAGACCATCTGGTCTGCAAAGCCTAAAATATTTACTCTCTGGACCTTGATAGGAAATGTTTGCCGAATGCTTGACTGAATAAAAACTAGTTTGAAAACTAGATTAAATAAAATGCTAACTTCGACTCCTGGTGACCCTGGAGGAGGGTTGCTGCCCATCCTCACAGCAGACGTCCAAACCATGAGTCAGAGTAGAGGTGGGCTCCAGAGGTTTTTTCTTTAAAAAAGAACATAGAGGTATTTATTAATGCTGCAGAACAAGAAGTCTAGAGACAGGCAGTTGTAGGGTTACCCCGCTCCTCTGTCCTTTTCTTGGTCTAGAAAGGCAGTGGTGTAGCAGCCTTGATCGTCACTTTCCATAGTGTTTTCAATGGCTGACTTTTCAGAAGTAGGAGACCAGGCAGGCCTTCCCTCTAAGGCATCTCTGGCTGGTCTTGAGTACATCATAGCTTAGTGTTTATTGAGGAACCGCTCCAGATATTGTCCTAGGAGCAGAGGGTGCAACTAAACTGGAAAAAATACTAGGGGCTTAGAGGAGTTCTCCCGCCCCCTTGTTCTGCAGCAAGCGCCTGGGCCAGCCACACCTTTGCCTCCTGACTCCTAAGCAGACTTTAAATGGTGCTTGTGGCTTTTGTAAAAAAATATTTTATTGTGTTTTTGGTGAAGGCTTCCACTGCAGCTTAGGTTCCCATTCAACAATTTCTACACAAGCTGTTCAGTGACATGGGTTACATTCTTCATGATGAGGAAATAGTCTCGTTGTTTCCATCTGGTTGTTCCATTTCCTTTCATCTAGTTTCCCTGCCCCCTTACAGTCTCATCTTTTCTTTGAAAGTCATTGTAGACTGTTTGGTCTCATGGTGG
>NW_006923868.1:2427-3131 GCF_000298275.1 Orycteropus afer afer
CATTCCCAAATGGGCTGTTAACCATATGGATACAGGTCACAGTTCAATCTATAATAGCCCTTTATTTGTTTTACTTACAGGCCATTTGTTTTTTCTGCCTAAATGAATGAGGTCATTAAACATAGCCCCTTATCACACTGTGTCATCTCATGTCTCTGCCAGTTGTGTTCCCGGTCCCTTGGACAGTATCTGGAGTGGGGGCTCAGGAAATGGGTGCTTGATGGATATTGTGGAATGTTTAGTGGGAAGGCATGATTGCCTCCTATCTGGGTTAGAAAAATCAGTGGACTGAGCTGACCATGTAAGTCTGGAAGAGACAATCCCTTCTTCAGGCTCGGGGACTCTCTGAGATGACCAAGTAATTGAAGACCTGAGATAAAAGAAATGCTCAGAAGGCAAGGAGGAGACTGGATTTTGGGAAAATAAAGGTAGTTGCCTTCTAAGGATAGAAGGAGCCCTGGTGGCACAGTGGTGAAGCATTTGGCTGCTAAATAAAAGGTCGGCAATTTGAACCCACAAGCCACTCACTCTGTGGGAGAAAGATGTGGCATAAAGGTTGAGAGCCTTGGAGACCCTGTGGGCAGTTCCACTCTGTCCTAGAGGGGTGCCGTGAGTCAGAATGGACTCCATGGCAGTGGGTGTGGTTTGGGCTTTGCTTCTGTGAAGACTGACAGCCTTGGAGACCCTGTGGGGCAGTTCCACTC
>NW_006923868.1:3956-6022 GCF_000298275.1 Orycteropus afer afer
GCGTGCCATAAGCTGGAGGCCATTTCCAAACATGTTTCTTATATACGAGAAGCAGACCACATGCCTAAAGGCAGCTACTCAGCTGCTCACAGTAGATTCCACCGTGGAGTCAGTTACCAGTCTCGTCGTGGGGAATACTACGTCCAGCTGCCCAGCCACTCCCCCAGGCCCAGCCAAGGTGACACAGAGACTGAACCACCACAGGTGCCCTTTGCTGTGAGATACTCAGTCCGACTTCTGAGTGTTGACACGGAGCTCAGAACTTTGGAGGCCAACAGGATGTGAAGCATATTGTCGGCTGCCTGGTGGCCAGACTGGGGAGCCTTTCCTCCATGGGCGTCTTCTGGGAAATGGCTTTTGGTTCTGGAGATGTTGGGGGCATGTCAGGCTGACACTGTCCAGGATGGGAGGCCCATGTCATGGTTAAAGGTGTGAGTTGGGCTCCAGCACCACCCAGCTCATCTTTGCAGGCAGAGATGTCTCTCCTGCAGGTTCCTCAGTCTACCAGCACCTCCGTTCCCCTTGTGTAAAATGTACCTCTCAGCATCGTTGAGGGAGACAGGGAGCTTAGCAGACACTTGGCACACAGTGAGTGCTGTATAAACGTCGTTGTTGTTGTTAGCTGCTGTCTAGTCGGCCCCAAGTCACAGACACCCCATGCACAATGGAACGAAAGGTTACCTCATCCTGCAGTGTCCTTATGATCGGTCATGGGTTGGACTGCTGCGATCATAGGGTTTCCACTGGCTCATTTTTGGAAATTAGGTGGCTAGGCCTCTCTCCCTCGTCTGTCTCAGTCTGGGAGCTACACTGAAACCTGTGTGATGTCATAGCAACACCGAGGCCCCAGGGGGTGGACAGGTGGAGGCCGGGCACGAGGTGCGCTGGCTGGAAATCAAACCTGGGGCCCCTGGGTGGAGGCGAGAGTCCAGCCCCTGAACCGTCAGTGCCTCCCACTGCCACGAGTAGAGGGTTGTTAAGGCTTTGTGATCAGCAAGGATTGGAAGGGGTGTGTGTGTGTGAGCGTGTGAGTGTGTGAAAGAGAGAGGGAGTCTCAGACTGATTGATCAGTCGACTGACTGATTCAGTGCCCGGGTCTGAGCTCCGAGCAGGCCTGCACTTCCTGGCTTTGACATCCTGGACTTGATTTAACTCTGAAGTGGGAATGGGGCTTCCATGCATTTTCCCAAACTTGACTCATTCTCTGCATCCATTAGGGCCCAGCAGGAAACAGATGGCACACTCAAATCAAGATAATTCAAGATGGGCTTAATAAAGGGACACAGGTCTGGGCAGGCCGCAGGGAGAGTGGGTGTGAAGAGGTGAGGGAATGAAGAGGTAGGTGGGTGGCAGAGGGTCACCTTGTAAGGAGCAGTGACCCTGGTCTAGGGACACAGCTAGACCGAGGCCACTCACCTTTCCCTGTCCATCTGTCTGCATTTACCATGGGTAAAGCCCATTTCCAGAGCAGGAAGCAGAGTGGAGGGGGGTGAGGGTGGTCTGGAGGGTAACTGGGAAACGTTTGGCACCTTCCCATGCGTCTTTGGCAAGTCTTTGCTTTGCATATATCCTGTCTCCTTATTATTTACTTGCCGTTTTTCTTGAAATCAATGTACCTGAAAACTGATTTATTTATTTATTTTTGTAAACATCAATGCCCTTTTTGAATTTAATTAAATCTATTTGAAAAAGAAGCTGGGAGATCGTCGCGGCCAGTCTCACTAGCCGTCAATTGAAGGTGGCTATAAACAGAAACACGCTGCAGACAGAGCAGTGTGTGGTCCCAGCAGGGCTCCCGCTCGGGGCCTGAGGTCTGCTGCAGCTGAGTTTACAAAGGGACACGGGCAAGCATGAAAGGGGTGCTAAGGACATTCGATTCCCAGACAGAGAGCTTCTCCTCCATGTCATCGGGAAGGCTGAAGGAGAGTTGGAAGAGAATGAACTCTTATTGTGACTCAGCGATATTTAATGCTGTACCTGTGTCCCCTAGGAGCCCTGGGAGCAGCGGTTAAGCACTCTGGTGCTAACCACAAGGTCAGCTGTTCAAACCCACCAGCTGCTCCATC
>NW_006923868.1:8067-9338 GCF_000298275.1 Orycteropus afer afer
AAAGAGCACATGATGTTCAAAGCAGACAGTCTGTACTAATTAAGTTAAACTGTTGTTTGGTTTAAAGAAGACTTTGGGGAATATTTTTGGTTTAAAGTTTAAAGATTTGGTCAGGGCAGTAGTTTTGGAGGTTTATTCAGCTTCAAGGTCACCAGAAAGTCTAGGTTCCATGAGAATTTGGAATTATGCTCTGTAGCCCCGCCCCCCGTTTCTGATCAGTAGTGGTAGCTGTGTGGGGATTTTTTTCTCTTTGTTGTATCCTCAGCTCCTGGCATGGGGACAGGTACAGAGTTGCCCTATAAAACATTCTTGAATGAATGAATGAATGGACACCCAAAAGAAGTGAGTGATGTCAAAGTTGTTGTTGAAAACAGCAGCTTAATGAACACTGTGGGGTGAATTCAAAGACTGTGGTCTGGGTTCCCTTAGAAATCACTGGACCTGTTGAGAAGGACATTGATTTGTCTAATTACATGGAGGTTGTCCAGATGACATCACCATTGTTGTCATCATTGTTATCAATGTCATCATCGTCAATAGGAATAAGGACTGCTAAGAAGTGTACTCAAGAAACGCTCATGGGGTTCAAGTTTGAGGGATGGTAGGCCACATTCCACTCCCAGCTCCACTGTTCTGAGTTGTGTGGCCATGGGTGGGTGAGTCAAAGTCTGTAAACCTCAATTTCCTCACCTACTGGATGGGGACAGTCATAGTACCTTCTTCCTTGGGTCGCTGTAAACTTGAATGAAATAATGCACACAAAGCATTCTAATCAACGCCTACTGATAAAGTAAGCACTCAGTACCTATTGTTGTTGTTGTTGTTGTTATGTGCCATCCAGTCGGACCTGACTCATAGTGACCCTCCACACAACTCAAAAGCAGTGGAGCTGGGAATGGAATGTGGTCTGCCACCCCTCAAATTTGAACCCCATGAGCATTTCTTGAGTACACTTCTTGGGCTCTGGTAACTACAGGGTCCTGTCTGTAGCCACATGGTACAGTGGTTGGGTTCCCAGTAGCCATTTCTCTGAGGCCATACTCTCTGACTGTAGCTTATTAGTCCAGGGGTGAGCACCTGGCCATATCTGGACTAATCAGAGTCCTTTACCTGGGATGTAGAATTGGGACTGAGGAAGAGAGATTCATTTTTCACTCTGGGACGCAAATACAGGTGCTGAGGGCCACCATGTTCTCTGCCTTGTGGAGGAGGGAAGAGAACCATCTACAGGGAGAGGGAAGGATGAGGAGAGGGTGGGGAGTGGTGGGAGG
>NW_006923868.1:9699-10544 GCF_000298275.1 Orycteropus afer afer
GCCCGTCCTTGGATTCTGTCAGACACCTGTACCCTTAGCCCAGAGTTCTGCTTTCCCCTAAGCTAGCTTTACAACCCGGGAAACTCCTGTTTCTTCAAACCCAGGGTTCCAACTCTGACATCCTTTGGAAGAACTCTGTGCTGGAGAGGGGATTCACCTTCCTTGTCGCAGGGCTTTGTAATTATTTGCATGGCTGTCTCCCCCTAGAGATTCTGAGGGCCTCGCACAGCTGCTGGTGGGTGTTCTTTATCTTGTTCATCATTGTAGCCCCAGCACTTGGCACACAGGTGTCCTGCAGGAGACGTCTGTTGAACGAACCATGCTGGGCTCCATGAGCCCTGAGCGCAAATCTTGGCTCCCAGCATGAATTTCCGGTTGAATTGCTTACCTTATAAGTTCATTATCTCGTCTGCTGAGGGGATGAGGTCGAGGCTGTTACCTGTGACATTTCTCCTGGTCCTGTTCATTGTGCAGCCCCGAGGAATATTTCTTTGGTCATATATTTGTCTTTTTGCCTTGCCTGATAGGAAGCCTAGAATGTAATTTATGGCTTAACTGTTAGTTGGGTAAGGTTCATGAGTCCCATTTTACTCTTGGAGTCCGTAGGTGGTACCAATGGTTGACATGCCTAGCAGCTAACCACAAGGTTGCAGGTTCCGGTCCACCCAGGGGCATCTCGGAAGGCAGTCCTGGTGATTTACTTTTGAAACCATCCGTTGAAACCCCATGGGGCGCAGTTGCTCTCTGACACGTATGGGGCTCCATGGGTCAGAATCGACCCAATGGCGCCTGGTACTGGGCTTGCCTGACTGCAGTTGATACTTTGCAGGCGCTGATTTCTGGTT
>NW_006923868.1:11744-12250 GCF_000298275.1 Orycteropus afer afer
CACCTTGGGACTTACAATGGACTTGAGTTAATGGCCTGCAGTGTGGTTTGGTAACATGGGGACTGTGCCATTTTATTTGTCGACCTTGGGCTTGTTAGCCTCAGCAGCCAGTAGCTGCCTGAGTGAAGAGATGCCTGCAGCTTCAATGGGCTGGGAGCAAGAGGCAGAGCTGAAGCCCAAGGTCAAGGGGCTTTTACACAGCCCCTAGGGCCTGGCACTTTGAACTTGGACTTACAGCCTCCAAATTGTAAGAATAAACTCCTGTTTGTTAAGGCCATCCCATTTGTGGTATATATTTTTTTTTTCAGAGCAGCACTAGGGAACCAGAGCACAGGTCTTTATCCCTTGGAGTGGCCGGGTGGATTTGAACTGCTCACCATTTGGTTAGCAGCCAAGTGTTTTTAACCATTGTACTACTAGGGCTCCTTTACGTTAACACTAAAAGTAACATCATCTCTGCTGGGAATTTGTGGGTAAAGGCCTCGGCAGGGATGGGTCATTGTGGC
>NW_006923868.1:15265-16471 GCF_000298275.1 Orycteropus afer afer
GACGGCAGAGCCCGGCACCGTACGCCTGTGAAGCCGGCCCCAGCGTTGGATGGACGACATTTGCTGAACTCTGGGCTGAGAAGGGTGAGCCTCCTAACCTGCATGGCTCCTCGCCTTGGTGCTGAGTTGTTTTCTTACTCAGGCCACCCCCCTGAGCCTCGGGAACCACACAGTCCTCACCCAGAGCAGGGACTCTGACAGAGTGGCACAGGGAGGTGCTCCTGGGGCTGGAGGCAGGCCACCTCACAACATGTTGCCAACGCCATCTGAACATTCTGAGAATAAATGTTTATTATCATGAAATTAGGTGAAAATAATACCTAACAAACCCTTCGCCCATCCAACAATTTCTGTGTACCGCTCAGTGGCACCGATTCCATTCTTCAGGCTGTTGCCACCATTACTGCCATCCTTTGCCCGATGTTCCACCATTTGCATAAATTCAGTGTTCCCTAAGCGGCACCCATCCCTTCGCCCTTCTCTGCACCCATCACCACTCCTAAGCTTTGGTGTCTACACATCTGCCTGTTTTCCTGTGAGATCATCCTGTATTCGTCCTGCTGCGACTGCCTTATTTCCCTCAGCATGATGTTTTCCGGGTTCATACAAGCCATGGCATGCAAACCAAAAAGACCAAACTCACTGCTGTCGAGTTGGTTCTGACTCATAGCGACCCCTCCTTGGGTTTCGGAGGTGGTGTCTCTGCAGAGGTAGATTGCCCATTCTTCCTTCCAGGGAGTGGCTGGTGGGTTTGAACCATCAGAATTTTGGTTAGCAGTCAAGCGCCTTAGGCACTATGCAGCAGGACTTTATTTCTCTCTGTGGCTGAGTAATGATCCATTGCGTGTATGGACCACATTCTGTTTATCCATTCATCTGCTGGTGGACATCTGGATACGTCTTCCTCTTGGCTATTGTGAAAAGTGCTGCAGTGAACATCAGTGTTCAGGTTCTTGTTTATGTTGCTCCTTTCAATTCTTTTGGGTTTCTACTGAGGATATTTTTAACAGCAGATGGATAATGCCAAAATAGCATTGCATTAGTAGAGCTACTGAAAACAAAGCAAAACACAAGCCTGAGAAATATTAATTGAGAACTGAATATGTGTCAGGTGCTTTGTGTAAGCGGGCTTACGTAATTCCGCCTCCCTCTCTGGCTTCACAGTGGCTAAGGCTGCTAACCACAAGGTCAGTGGTTGGAGCCTAC
>NW_006923868.1:18236-18751 GCF_000298275.1 Orycteropus afer afer
GTGTGCTAATGAGCTGGTTACCGTAGTGGGCAACTGGGGCTCAATCCTGTGAGGCGCTCTGGGGGAGGTGGAGTGCATCTCAGAGATGGTCCACATTAGGCCCACCCATCCCCATCCCTTGGTGGTTAAGAGTTGCTCCATGACGGTCACTCTCTGGAACTCCTGCCTGCCCATCACACAGCCTGAGCACCCTCTGGTGGCTGGAGAGTGCCCGTAGAGAGGGATCCAACGGTATGCATGGGACTGTCCTCTGAAGCTGGTGTATAGACAGAAACTTGGCTCTCTTAAAATTTTAAAACCCCTGCAGTCTTCTTCAGTGCTCTTGGGAATAATGCAAAGAAGTTGGACCAAAGTTACAGCGGGAAATATTGACACACCCTCCACTGGCCTGCTGCCTTCCCTGTCTCTCCTTTCCACTCCCTCGCCGTGCTTCCTGGGATCACCCCAAAGAAACCACTTGCGTCCAAATCCTTGTCTCAGGCTCTGCTTCCTGAGGAACCCAAACCACGATGATC
>NW_006923868.1:18851-19366 GCF_000298275.1 Orycteropus afer afer
AATGAGCTGGTTACCGTAGTGGGCAACTGGGGCTCAATCCTGTGAGGCGCTCTGGGGGAGGTGGAGTGCATCTCAGAGATGGTCCACATTAGGTCCACCCATCCCCATCCCTTGGTGGTTAAGAGTTGCTCCATGACTGTCACTCTCTGGAACTCCTGCCTGCCCATCACACAGCCTGACCACCCTCTGGTGGCTGGAGAGTGCCCGTAGAGAGGAATCCAACGGTATGTATGGGACTGTCCTCTGAAGCTGGTGTATAGACAGAAACTTGGCTCTCTTAAAATTTTAAAACCCCTGCAGTGTTCTTCAGTGCTCTTGGGAATAATGCAAAGAAGTTGGACCAAAGTTACAGCGGGAAATATCGACACACCCTCCACTGGCCTGCTGCCTTCCCTGTCTCTCCTTCCCACTCCCTCGCCATGCTTCCTGGGATCACCCCAAAGAAACCACTTGCGTCCAAATCCTTGTCTCAGGCTCTGCTTCCTGAGGAACCCAAACCACGATGATCCGAACAA
>NW_006923868.1:19704-20218 GCF_000298275.1 Orycteropus afer afer
GTCTTCATCTCTGGTTCCTGGACTCGAACCAGTGGCCTGCTGTGTTGCCTGCCAATCTTGGGATTGTTGCCTTGGTAGTTTGTGAGCCAACAATCAGCAGTTTTACCTGCCGGTCTTGGATTTGTCAGCCTCAGCAGCTAGCAACTGCGTGAGTCAGGAGATGCCTCAGCTTGCTCCAGTGGGCCTGGAAGGCAGAGCTGAAGCTCAAGGTTGAGGGACCTCCACCTATTCCTACATCCGGCACTCTGAACTTGGACTTCTAGCCTCCTAAACTGTAAGAGAATAAATTTCTGTTCTTTGAACCATCCACATGTGGTTGTTCTGTTGTAGCACATTAGAGAACTAAGACAATACAGCATTTCATTTAATTCTCACCACCACCCTATGAGTTAGGGACTATCACTCTCTTCGTTTTGCAGATGAGCAAACTGTGCTTGGGGAAGGGAGATGCCTTGTCCAGGGTCCCACACTCAGAGATGTGGGAGGGTCTCAAACCCAGTCTGTTTCCAGAGTT
>NW_006923869.1:0-2332 GCF_000298275.1 Orycteropus afer afer
GTTTCTTGTTCGTGTTATTTGAATTCTCTCCCTCTTTTCTTTTGTTAAATATGCCTGTAATTTGTCAATTTTATTATTTTTTTCAAAAAAAACAACTTCGAGTCTTGTTCATTTTTTCTATTGTCTATTTTCTGTTTTCATTGATTTCTGCCTGAATCTTTATTATTCCCTTTCTTCTGGTGACTATAGGCTTTTCTTGCTATTCTTTTTCTATTTGTTGGAGATGTTGATTTAAAGTGTTGATTTTGGCTCTTCTTTTTTGGTGTGTGCATTTATTGGTGTAAATTGCCTCTGGTCACTGCTTTTGCTATGTACAAAAGATTTTGGTATGTTGTATTTTCCTTCTTGTTTGATTCAAGAAATTTTTTTAATTTCATTTTTTATTTCTTCCCTTACCCAGTCATTCTTAAGGAGGGTGTTGTTCAGTTTCCATGTGTTTGCTCTTTTTCCACTGATCTTCCTATTATTGATTCCTAATTTGGTAGCATTGTGATCTGAGAAGATGCTTTGCCATATTTCAATGTTTTTTAGATTTATTAAGGCTTGCTTTAAGGCTTAACATATGGTCTATCATGGAGAATGCTCCATGTGCACTGGAAAAGAATGTGCATTGTGCTGTTGTTGGGTGAAGTGCTCTGTAGATGTCTATAAGCTCAAGTTGGTAGATTGTACTGTTTAGCTCCTTTGTGTCTTTGTTCAGTTTCTTTCCAGTTGTTCTATATTTCAAAGAAAGTGGTGTATTAAAGACTCCTACTATGACTGTGGATGCATGCTTTTGTATTTTCAATTCTGTTAAAGTCTAATTTATGTCTTTGGGGGCTCTTTCATTGGGTCCACAGATATGTATTATTGTTATATCTTCTTGTTCAAATGATCCTTTAATCATTATATTATGTCCTTCCTTGTCTCGTATGGTGCTTTTTGTCTTAAAGTCAGTTTGATTAAAAATGAGTATTTGCCACTCCTACTTTTCTCTTGTTGCCATTCACTTAATCTATCTTTTTCCAAACTTTGATTTTTAATCTATTTTTCTCATTGTCTCTAAGCTCTTGTAGACAACATATTGATGGGTTATGTTTTCTATCCAGTCTGCCACTCTCTGTCTCTTGAGTGGTTCATTTAATCCAATGACATTCAATGTAATTATAGACAAGTATGAATTTGTTGGTATCATTTTGTCACGTGTTTTTTCCTGTTATTCCTTGTGCTTTGTTCTCTATAATTTTCTATGCTGAGCTCATTTTGTTTATGAATTGTGTTATCACTTCCTTCATTGCTGTTGTTCTAGTATTTGCTAAATATATGTGCTGTCTTCTTGTTAATTGTGATTTGAAGGTTTATCATTTTTCTTTGAGGTTATCCTGTGATTTATAATTTTCTCTTTAACTTTACTATAGCATATACTATCTAGCAAATATGTTGACTTTCTCATCATTTGGAAGTTCTGTAACTACACTATTTTCCCCCTTTTAGTTTTGTAGTTGTCCTCCTTTGCCAACTGATATGTCTGGTTCCCTGTTTACAATCTTGTAAGCTTATTTTAAGGAATCCAGGTGATGAGAGGAAACTCAGGCACATCCAAAGAAGCAGGGTGGGAAAGTGGGAGAAAAGGGATAAAAAGGCCCAGGAATCAGGACAGAGGAGCAGTCAGCCACAGGGATCCAGGTGAGGAAAGAGAACCCAGGCACGCCCAAAGCAGCAGGGCCAGAGAGTGGGAGGAAGGGGATTAAAAGGCCCAGGAACTAAGACAGAGGAGCAGTCAGCTGTAGGGGTCCAGGTGAGGAGAGAGAACCCAGGCACACCCAAAGCAGCAGGGTGGGAGAGCGGGAGAAAGGGGATTAAAATCCAGGAACCCATACAGAGGAGCACAGCTGCAGGGTCTAGGTGGAGAGAGGGAACTCAGGCATGCCCAAAGCAGCAGGGCAGGAGAGCAGGAGAAAGGGAATTAAAAGGTCCAGGAACCTAGACAGAGGAGCAGTAAGCTGCTGGGATACAGGGGAGGAAAAGGAACCCAGGCACACCCAAAGGAGTAGGGTGGGAGAGGAGGAGAAAGGGAATTAAAAGGTCAGGAACCTGAACAGAGGAGGAATCAGCTGCAGGGACCTATGAAAGTGTGGCATGAGAGGTTTCCAACAGGGAGACAAACTTGTCTGTCGGTTTGCCCTACCGTGGTGATGTGTTGATGTCAGTTTTGAGGCTGAGCAACTGGTGTTTGAAACCCTGCAGGATGCATATGGTGCACAGGTATTAGCCCAACTTACAGACTGAGACAGACTAGGAAGAAGGAAGAGGCCATCCACTTCTCAAAGAATTGGCCAGGGAAAATCTTATG
>NW_006923869.1:4167-7830 GCF_000298275.1 Orycteropus afer afer
ACAGAGAACTTCCAGAGGTGCAAGCTGGATTCAGAAGAGGATGTGGAACAAGGGATATCATAGCTGTTGTCAGATGGATCTTGGCTCAAGGCAAAGAATATCAGAAAGATGTTTACTTGTGTTTTATTGACTATGTAAAAGCATTTGATTGTGTGGATCATGACAAATTATGGATAACATTGAGAAGAATGGGAATTCCCAAAAACTTGATTGTACTCATGAGGAACCTGTACCGTGACCAGGAGGCTGTTGTTCAAATGGAACAAGGGGACACTACATGGTTTAAAACCAAGAATGGAGTGCATCAGGATTGTATCCTTTCCCCACACTTATTCAATCTATATGCTGAGCAAATAATCCAAGGAGCTGAACTATATGAAGAAAAATGTGGCATCAGGATTGGAGGAAGAATCATTAACAACCTGAGATACGCAGACGATATAACTTTGCTTGCTGAAAGTGAGGATGACTTGAGGCACTTACTGATAAAGGTTGAAGAATACAGTCTGCAGTATGGATTATGTCTCAATATAAAGAAAACAGAAATGCTCACAACTGGACCAATGAGCAGCATCATAATAAATGGAGAGAAAATTGAGGTTGTCAAATAATTAACGTTGCTTGGTTCTACAATTGATGTCAATGCAAGCAGCAGTCAGGACATTAGATGACTTGTAGCATTGAGGATGTCAACCATGAAGGGACTTTTTCAAGTACTAAGGAGCAAGGTATGTCTCCTGAGGACTAAGGTGTGTCTGACATAAGCCAGGATATTTCCAATCGTCTCGTATGCATGTGAGAGCTGGACAATGAATAAGGAAGACTGAAGAAGAGTTGGTGCTTTTGAGTTGTGGTGCTGGCGAAGAATGCTGAAAGTACTGTGGACTGCTAAAAGAACTGACAGATCTGTCCTGGAGGAAGTGAACCCTAAATGCTCTTTGGAAGTGAGAATGGCCAGACTTCATGACACCTATTTTGGTCATGCTGTCAGAAGGGACCATTCCATGGAGAAGGATTTCATGCTTGGTAGGGTGGTCGGTAGACAAATGAGGGGAAGGCCTTCAATGATATGGATTGACATGGTGGCTGTGATGATGGGCTCAGGTAAAGCAGGGATCATGGAGCTGGCATGGGATCGGGCAGTGTTTCTTTCTGCTGTGCATGGGGTCGCTATGTGTTGGAAACAATTCAATGGCACTTAACAACAATGACAACAAACTTAATTTACTTTGGATATTTCCATAACTGGCTTGATCTCTGGGTTATGTCATCATGTGCATTAATGGTTGGTTGTTGTTTGTTACTATTGGTTCTTTCTTCAAAGGTCTCCCTTTAAAATCTCTTGGAAGGTTCAGTCTAATTTTAACAAATTCCCTTAATTTCTGCTTATCGGGAAATCTCCTAATTTAACAATCATATTTCAGGAACAGTGTTTCTGGGTATATAATTCTTGGTTGAACATTTTTCTCTTTCATGGTTTTATGTATATCATCCCATGGCCTTTTCAACTGCATGATTTCTGCTGAGAAATCAGAGCTTATTCATATTGGTTGCCCTTTGTAGGTAACTTTTCATTTTTCCTGTGCTGGTTTCAGGATTTTTTCTTTGTCTTTTTTTTTGGTAAGTTTGAGGATGTTATGTCTTGGTGATTTTCTTTTGGCATATATCCTATATGGAGTTTGTAGAACTTCTTGAAAGATAGAGTCTCATCATTCATCATATCAGGGAAGTTCTCTTCCAACAAATCTTGGACAATTTTCTCAGTGGTTTCCTTTTTTCTTCTTGTTCTCAAATTCTGATTACAGTAGGTTATTCCTTTTGATGGCATCCCACATGAATCTAAGGATTTCTTCATTTTGTTTTGATCTTTTTTCTGATTGATTCCTTTCTGAAGAAGTATTCAAGTATTTGTCCTCAATCTTATTAAACCTGTCCTCCATTGATTGGATTCTATTCCTTTGCCTTTTCAATGTCATATCCATTTCTTAAAATTTACTATTAATCTTCTGGGATTTTCATCTGAAGATTTTTATCATTTCTAATTTTTCATTTTTTTCTTGTATTTTCTTCCAAAATTGTTCTATGGATTCATCTTTGTTTTCATTAATCTATCTTTTAATCCATTGAAGGTACATAAGTATAATTTTTTTAATTCCTTTTCAGGAGTTCCAATGTTTCTTCCTCCTCAGGGATGTGTTCTGGGTCTGTATTCTGGTCCCTTTTTTTCTACTGTTTTATCTTGCTTCTTTGTGTGGACTCTTATGGTCTGTGAGACATTGTGACTATGTTGTATTTATATTTAATTGGTGAATGTATGAACCAAAACAGTATCTAAGGAATTTTAATAAATTTAATGCTAAATATTGGGAATATCTATTTTGTTGTTGTTTAATTTCTTACTTAATGAAGAAATGAAAAAAAAAAAAAGAAAACCATCCCTAACATCATGAAAATACTTGCTCTTCTAAATATGTCAAAATGGGTGAAAACAGAAAGCAATACACGTACAAACTCGTTCATTTTTTTGTCAGAAAATGCTTTTGAAAGATGCATATGAAACACTGCAAGCAATCTGAAGAATCAGGGGTTAGGTAAATTATAGTATGAAATATTGTTATTTAGTTGAATTATGTTCAGGTATTAATAGAACATTTCTGTTCACAGTATTCTCTGCATTCACTTTTTATGATCTATTAGAGGAAAGAGGACAGAAGAATACATTCAAAGCCTTCTGTAATGAAAATCAATGCTTGTGTAAAAACAATTTATGGGTAACAATTAATGAAATGGTTATCTTAATTTGAACAAAAAAGATTCTAGAATAGGGTCACAGAATGAGCATAGAGTAGTACATATGGGGTATTTGTGAAATTTTTCACTGAATTATTCATAACCTAATTAATGCAGCAAAGTGCACAAAGTGCTGAAGGGTATCATCACAGTGTATTCAAAGGGTTTGACAATTTTAAAATCCAAGTTTCACATTTTACAAAAAGACATATTCTAAATATGTTGGCTTTTAGGGATGACAGTCAAAGTCAGAAATATACTGTACAGTAGACAATTTGGAAGAATACGTGCATACACTCACTTTTCCTTTAAGGTAAATGTTACTATTTTTCAAGAGAATTGTGTGCTGAGAGGATTTTTAAAACAGATGATTAGAAAACTTTCCATCAGCTAGATGAAATTTCAGTAAGGTATGATGCCTCAGCTTGCTAAGGACTTCCAGAAAATTAGACTTAATTCACCCAGTTTTAAGTAAGCATGTAAGAAACAAGCAAGGATGATTTAGGGTTGTTTCCAATCATGTGCACCTGATGAATATACAGGAAAAGGCTCTAGAAAATATGAGAAGCAAGAAAGACAGAAAAATAACTGATGTTAAACTTCATGAAGAACTGAGCTGCTCTTCAGTTCTGTCAGGAGGTGCCATGTGTATTTGAGTGTCTTTGGGGCCACTTGAAATTTGCCCTTCATACCAATGTTTTCTGATATGGAAGCTACTGTATACATATATGTTTCTATATCTTATACTTAAAGTAAAGAAATTTGTAGTACTTCTGTTTCTTCTCTGTCAATCACACATTGATTTTGAAAACATCAGAATAAAATCAAAAACATGAAAAATATATTGGAGTAGTTAAGTTTGTGTGTCAGCTT
>NW_006923869.1:8705-12660 GCF_000298275.1 Orycteropus afer afer
TTGAATTAATTGTCTTCTGTGTGGTTTCCCAACATCAGGACTGTGCAGTTTTATTTGTCAACCTTGGGCTTGTCAGCCTCAACAGCCAGTAGCTGCCTGAGTGAAGAGATGCCTCTAGCTTTAGTGGGATGGGAGCAAGAAGCACAGCTGAAGCCCAAGGTTGAAGGGCTTTCACCCAGCCTTTAGAGGCTGGTACTTTGAACTCAGACTTCTAGCCTTCTGAACTGTAAGAGAAAAAACTCCTCTTTGTTAAGGCCATCCCTTTTGTGGTATATCCTTGTCACTAGGTATCCAGAACATATACTAATGGGTCATACATAATTCTATATTCAGAACCTTTAGAAAAATTCAGCAAAAGAATTTTCTAATCTTTTAAACATTTTTTCACATGGAAAAATTTAGTGGGATTTGAAGCTATTTATTAACATTAACATATAACACATTTTGATTGGTTCTTAAAGAACAATTTATTAACATCAAGGAAGGTAGTAATCTGTGAGCTTAATTTTAATAACATCCATACAAAACTTTGAATAATTGATGTATATGATTTAAAGTGTCACAAATTAATACAACGAACTCAATTTTAAATCTTGGACTGTCATTATAACCAAACGATTATGTAACATTTATTCAAAATCAGATATTTAACTCATTGTAGGAGAGTCAACTTTGACATGTAGTACTCCTGCAGGACACAGTGGAGCTGCCCCATATGGTTCCCAAGGCTGTAATTTTTATGGAAGCAGACTGCCAAGTCTTTCTACTATGGAAGGGCTAATGGGTTTAAACCATGGACCTTTTGGTTAGTAGCCAGGAGCTTAACCACTGTGCCACCAAGGCTCCTTATAAGTGTGGTTAGGACTACAAAAGAATTTGAAAAAGAACTTTATCAGAGATACATGAATAAGAGGTTGGAACTTACTGAAAACAGTAGAAGAGTTATACATGTGTCAAATTGTTAAGTAATACATAAATACTATAGTAGATATGGTACTTTATCTTGAAAAACTAAATAATAAAAATAGCAGTTGCAGTGTCTCATACAAATAAATATCCCAGTCAGAAAGAAGAAGGTATGGAGACATATAAGGTCATGAATGGGCAGCATCAAAAACTTTATGGTAGAAGAAATATTGGAATTTCAGGTACTTTTAATGTTTGAAACCAGAGAGAGGGGTTCTGGCCAGATTGTTGTGACATTTTATGTCATGATAGAAAAGGGATCCCTATCGCACATTGGTTAAGTACTTGGAAGCTAACAAAAAGGATAGCAGTTTGAATTTGTCCAGAGAATCCATGAAAGAAATATCTTATGATCTACTCCCATAAAGCTTATAGGCTAAAAAATTCTATGAGCATAGTTCTATTCTGTCACATGGGGTTGCTATCAGTTGAAATAAACTCAAGGCCATCTAACAATAACACAAGGAGTTGAGAGTCAGTTATTTGTGAAAAGATATCCAATTGAAAATATAACTAGTATTTTTCAATTTTCAACCCAATGTGAAGATATGCTATTAGTAACATTTATTAGTCAAATCATATTGTTGAAAGTTCTGGACCATAGGAAGACCAAGCCGTGAAGGCTACTCTCACATTTTGCATTTAGTTTTAAGTTTAGGGTTTTTTCTTGGTATAGTGACCCTAGTGCAACTTCAAAAATAGCACAGAGTAAAAAAAAAAAAAGAAAAAAATATAAAAATAAAACTTAAAGTTTTCTCACTAAGATAAAACTACAAGATAGAATGTGATTTTAGAGGAACAAATGGCAATAGTAGACCAACACTGAGTAATGTGCCAATGACAACCAATCTTAGAGAAACAGATGTTATCAATTAAAATATTTTTAAAAATCTTCATTCCCATCAGGTAGGCAGTCATCCATGAAACAAACACATTGTTAATGCCTATGATGTGGCAGGTACTTTTCTACACAACACATCTGGGGATTCAGTGGTGAATTATAAAAAATGAGGTTGTTTTCCTTATGGTTCTCCCATATTGTTTTGCAGACAGTTAAACAAGCAAACAAAATGACCTCAGGAAGTAATAAAGGCTTTAAAGAAAATAGAAGCATTAAGCTAAGGTAATCTTCCATAGGGTATTTAGGGAAGAGGTTTCTGAAAAAGTGACATGCAAAGGAATCAGACACGATCAGAGAAGAATATTCCAGGCAATGGTGATGCAATATCATAGATTCTCAGGAGGGAGAGATTTGAAGAAAAATGAGCAGAAAGAAGAAAAAGTCTGTTTGCAAGATAGCAATGAAAAAGAAGATAAGCACAAGTCAAAATTTGTAGCACTATAGGACAAAATATGGAGTTTGAGTATTTTACCTAAGAATAATGGGGAGACAAAAAAAAAAAAAAAACCCTCACTGTCATCGAGTCAGTGTTGACTCACAGAGACCCCTCCTTGCATTTCTGAAGTGGTATCTTTATGGAAGTAGATGGCCCAATCTTCCTTCTGATGGGTTTGAACCACCAGCCTTCTGGTTAGCAGTCAAATGCCTTAAGCATTATGCCACCAGACCTCCCAAGAATAATGGGAAGCTTATGAAAAATTTTAAGTAGATGAATAATGCAAACTGAATTATGGTCAATATGTCAACTTGGATGCAATATGGAGAATAGTAGACCAGTTTGTAGCCTACAACAATCATCCAGGTAAAGATATGACTGGCATGGATTTATGTAATTGAGGAGGATATGGAGGAATAGGGACTTATTTTGGAATTAGAATCTATAGGGGTTGTTGTTAGATTAGACACGTAGGAGAGGGTTTAAATAAGTCAAGTGACTATTAGTTATTGGCCTGATAGTAATAATAATTCAGATGGGGAAGATTGGATAGGAAGTGATCTATAAAGAAGATTTGAAGATGATTTCTATAAATTGAGAAGCTTATCGTGGTGATCATAATAATGGCATTTCTCTAAAGATGTCTACCCTCTGATTTCTGGAGACTGTGAATACATTACATTATGTAGTAAAGAGGAATTAAGGTTCCAGATGGAATTAAGGTTACTATCCAATCTTAAAATAATAGGCTTATGCTGGATTATCCAAGTGGGCCTGATAAGAGGAATCTCAAAAGTGGAAAAGAGAAGACAAAGGGAAACATGGGAGCCTAAGGAAAAAAAAAAAAAAGCCAAATGTTGGTGTTGAAGACTGTGAGAGTGACTTTTGGGCCAAGGAATGTGCACAGCTACTGGAAGTGGGAAAAAAATGTAATAGATTTTTCCACAGAACATCCAGAAGGTAACTCAGTCCTGCTGGTACCATCATTTTAGACAAAGGAGATACATGTTGCATTCTAAACTACAGGACTATAATATAAAGAATTTGTGATGCTTTAATCACTAACTTCCTGGTAATTTTCTCTGACATCATTTGTTTTTGTTAGGTATCATGAGTTGGTTCCAACTCAGTGACACTATGAACAACAAAATGACATACTGCACCATCTTGTGCCAATTTCACAATCATTGCTTTGTTTTGAGTTCATTGTTGCAGCCACTGATATGTTGAAAATAAATGAGACAGTCTCACCATCCTAAATTCTATGGAATATTCTGGTGATACTATTTCCAAGATAGATTTGTTTGTTTTTCTGAATGTACATGGTATATCCAATATTCCTCACCAACACCATAATTCAAATAAATCAATATGACATCAAAACAGTATCATGAGGAAATAAATATACCTATTAATCATCCAGATAGAGATGTTCATGAGGAAATTAATTTATAAATTTTAAGATTGTAGGTAAATTTGGAGATAGAGATGTAGCTTGAGAAAAGGCCATTTGGTAAGAGGAGGACAATTTAGATAAATTATGTATTGTGATTTATATAATTGTGCATTTTTAATATTTTCTTTGTAGGTAATTTTCTAAGACAAGTGTCAACGGATTTGGATAAATGTTCTTTTTTTTTTTTTTTTTTTTT
>NW_006923869.1:13862-14344 GCF_000298275.1 Orycteropus afer afer
TATTGGTCACTCACATTTGGTACATTGCCCTTCTCTTCACCCAAATCAATACTTATCTCTATTTATCTAACAGACTTCCTTTCCCTCCCCTCCCACCCCTGGGAATCAACAAAGAAAATGTCCATCTATAAATACACCTTTCCTTAACTTTTACAATAACGGACTAATACAATGTTTGTCCTTTGTGATTGACTTATTTCACTCAGCATAATGTCCTCCAAGTTCATCCATGTTGTGCAGTGTTTTGCACATTCTATGTTATTCTTTAGAGTTGCATATTATTCTATTGTGTGTATGTACCATAGTTTGGTTATCCATTCCTCAGTTGATGGATACCTAGGTTGTTTCCATTTTTGGCTATTTAAATAGTGCTGTGATAACCATGGGTGTCTTTGCTGGTGTAGAGGTATCCAACTGAATTTTGGATGTTGATCTTATATCCTGCTACGATGCTGAATCTTTCAATTAGTTCCAGTAGATTT
>NW_006923869.1:18149-20962 GCF_000298275.1 Orycteropus afer afer
TAGTGCTGGTCTGGAGAGTTCTTGGGGTTACTGGAAAGCAGAACCTCTTCTTAAGCCTTTGGAATCTGGTAGAGCATTATCTCTTTAGGTTGTCTCTAGGTGCTGGTTACGTGTTGATTTGTTTTGTCTTGGTTTTATGGTTTGCTATTTTGAAAAGGTAAAGCTGATGTGTTTTATCTTAATATTGACTCAGGTGTGTTGGGTCGCTCTCCTGTTTTCTTTGTGATGGTGGAATCACTGTGTGTAGTGTGGATATGTGTTTCTGTTTTTTGTACAGAGGGTTTAGAGTGCTAAGCATGAGGTTTTATGGTAATTGGCTGAATATGGTTTCTTCTATTGAATGAGTGAAGTTATTGGAAGAGAAGGTAGGAGCAGAAGAAGGAAAGCTTGGTGTTGTTAGGGTCGGTTTCTAGGGCTTTGAGCTGGGTATTATTGATGACATATTTATTTACAAGACCACGGCTCAACCTCAGGAAAAATTCCTCTTCTTAGAGGATCACAAATTTCCACCAATTTCAGGCACACTCAAAGCATCTGCCTCTGTGGCCCTACAATGCCAAAGCGCTGCTCCAAGGCAAAATTTGCGGGACCAGGCTCAGCTGTGGTTATTTTGCTCTCTGTGCCCCATCTGCCTGAGGTGCTGACACAACCCAGCCAGACTGCCTATGGCTGGCTCTGGGGTTTGTCTGTGATACTGCCCACCTGCAGCATCAAAGATGTGTGTAATTTCAGGTGTATTGGACTCGGGGGAGTACCTGAGCAGGCTCTTACTTATGATGTATTTATGTGCAAGACCATTGCTCAATCTCAGGAAAGATTCCTATTTTTATAGGGTCACAAATTTCTGCCAATTTCATGCACACTCAAAGCCCCCACCTCCATGGCCCCACAGCACCAAAGCACAGCTCCAGGGCAAAATTCACAGGAGTGCCCTCAGCTGCAGTTTTTCTGCTCTTCATGCCCTGTCTGCCCACGGTAGTAAGGCAATCTCGCCCGACTGGCAACGGTTGGCTCTAGAGTTTGTTTGTGATACTGCCCACCTGTGGCACCCAAGATGCGTGCAATTTTAGCTGTGGTGGAGTTGGGGGAGTACCTGCTAGTGATCTGTGGTCCTGATAACCATGGCAAAGAAAAGCACGGTGTCACCCAGTCTGACCCAAGCCCACTCTGTAATCTGCTGGCAGAGGAGGGAGGTAGCCTTTCTGGTGCACCAATGAGATCTCCACCTGATTCTCAGAAATGGTGTCCATGTCTGGCTGCACCCTCACCACCCAAATTACTGACAAAATCAGCCCCTGGAGACAGGTCTCTGCCACTGCCTGCTGGAATATTGTATTGGTCACTGGTAAGCTGCTATAAGTGATCTTGTTCTTGGCTTGGGGATCTCAGGCAGATGCCTCAGCCCGTAAAAAGTGACTGCCCCAGAAATGTTTCCAATGGTCTCTCTCAGGTTCCCTTTCATCTTCCGGCAACAGCTCTTTCCTAAAAAATCTCCTTGTGCCTTTCCTCCAATTCTGCTCTTCTGTGTTTCGTGCAATCTGATTCAGTGAGCTGTTCAGAATGCAAAAAATCTCAATTCAAACTGTTGTACCTAGTTCTTAAATTTTTTAGATGCCAGAGGGAAAATAAATGCAGTGCTCACTGGTGAGACTCCATTTTGAATCAGGATAAATGTTCTTAAAGAATTCTTCCATACACTTCTAGGCAAATAAAAAGAGAAAAATGAAAACAAACATGTAATGTAATAACCTTGATAGATGCCTTTGGATTTTGGAGTTGGCAAAGAATACTGAAAATACCATGGGCTGCCAGAAGAATGAACAAATCTATCTTGGAAGAAATGCAGGCAGAATGCTCCTTGGAAGTGAGAATGGCCAGACTTTGTCTCACCCATTTTGGTCTTGTTGTCAGAAGGAACCAGATCTCAGGAAAGGATATTATGCTTGAAAAGAGAGGGTCAATGAAAAAGAAGAAGACCCTCAACAAAGTGAATTGATACAGTGGCTGCAATGATGGACTCAAGCAAAGCAAGAATTATGAAGATGGTGGAGGACCAAACACTGATTCATTCTGTTGTGCATAAAGTTGCTGTGAGTCAGAGCTGACTTGCTCACACTTAAAAACAGCAACAATAACTCTGAGAAATATTATTTAATATTTGATATATTCTTTATATTCTGAATTACACCCACTCCTCACTTATTGATGTGGTTTTGTTCCAAAGATCAGGGCATTGTGTGGAAATCAGTGTTATGCAAAAATGGAGGTTGACTACATCATTACATAAGACCAAATTATAACAGTGCACAACTGCTGAACCACCAAGAATCATGGCCTAGCCAAATTGACTCATAACCTGAACCATCATTGCCACTGTTACTCTAACCTCCCACCTCAGCATTCCTTACTGCCAGATATACAACATTAATTCATGAAATTGTGAAATAGTAGGTTTTGTTTTACAATTGCCGTAAATGTGAAATTTTGGGTGACGAGATAGTCAGGAGTCGGTGTGCTTTGTTTACAAGATTTGGAACTGTATGTGGAAATATTCCCATATCTATTTCATGGTTTTCATGTAATATAATCTTTAGGTGTTAATCTTTATGAAAAGAGCCTGTCACATCTTTCTCCCACGGAACATCTAGTTGGTTGGAACCACTACTGTTTGCATTAGCAATCGAGTGCTTTAACCACTGAGCCACAAGGAAACCATGTTAATTAATCATTGTATAAATTCTGGACTCTGTCATGTCAATTGCTTTGAGAAATGATAAAAATTATTTCATATAAAATTTTCAACAATTACAGTC
>NW_006923870.1:0-756 GCF_000298275.1 Orycteropus afer afer
ACCATCTAGTTCTGTTCTTGGGTCATGGAGGCTGAGGTCCTTGTGGTCTGTCTTATCTTTGGACTAATTGTTTCCAGATGACTTTGATTTTCTTCACTCTTCTTTGCTCTAGATGAAAGAAGACCAATAGTTGCATCTTAGATGGCCACTCAAAACGTTTTAAGACCCCAGTCACTACTCACCAAAGTAGGTTGTAGAATAAAATTTTTATGAACTATGAGCACAATATCCCCTGAGATTATGGTCCTGAGCCGCTAGGCCTGTTGATTCTCTCTCACAAGGTGTTTGGTTATCTCCGAGAAGTTACTCCAACCCTCTCTTCTGTTATTTGTGTAATGTATGTGGCTAAATTTGTAGCACAAATGTGTATATAAGATTATCTTCAGCCAAATCTATTTTTGGTCTAGGGTGTATTCCTTTTCACCTAACCCCATCTGCTCTTCTCACCTGTCTATGCATTAATCTGTAGCCTGGTATTTGGTGCTAGTGATACTGAAGTGTTGTGCCTGTAATAGTATTTGCCTCTGTTGTCTATATCTTTTGTGTGCATTTCAGTGTCTTTCCTTTCCCCAATGTCACCATGCTGGTCACAGACATTTCCATACCATTCTTCCCCTCACCCAAATCAACATGTAACCCCCAAATAGTACAATATTTTCCTACCCATTCCCAGTAACCAAAAAAGTGAGTTTCCATCCCTGAATAAACTTTCCTTGACTTTTTACAATAAAGGGCTCATACAATATTTGTCCTTCT
>NW_006923870.1:1986-4812 GCF_000298275.1 Orycteropus afer afer
ATAGATTAGCTGTCCATAGATGGATGGGTCTATTTCTGAGTTTTCAATTGGTCTATCTGTCTATCATTGTACCAATACCATGCTGCTTTGACTACTATGGCTGTATAGTAGGTTTTGAGATCCAGAAGTGTGAGACCTCCCATTTTGTTCTTCTTTACTAGTGCTCTGCTTATCCGAGGTCTCTTTCCTTTCTGTATGAAGTTAACAATTGGCTTTTCCAAATCCTTAAAAAATTTTGTTGGTATTTGGATTGGGATTGCAGTGAGTGTGTAGATTGCTTTGGGTAGTATTGACATTTTCACTATTCAGTCTTCCTGTCCATGAACAAGGCAAATTCTTCCATTTATGTAGCTCCCTTGTAGTTTCTTGTAGTAGTATTTTGCAGTTTCCTTTGTATAGGTGTTTGGTGTCCCTGATAAGATTTATTCCTATGCACTTTATCTTTTTAGTAGCTGTTGTAAATGATATTACTTTCCTTATTTCCTTTTTAGAGGCCTCTTTGTTGACACAGAGGAATCCAACTGATTTTTGTATGTTGACCTTGTATCCTGTCACTTTGCTGAATATTTCTATTAGTTCTAGTCATTTTTTTTGGCTGAGGCTCTTGTGTTTTCTATGTAGGAGATCATGTCATCTGCAAATAGAGATAGCTTTACTTCCTCTTTGCCAATTTGGATGCCATTTATTTCTCTTTATTGCCTTATTGACCTGGCTAGGACTTCCAATACAATGTTAAATAGATGTGGTGATGGAGGGCATCCTTGTCTGGTTCCTGTTTACAAGGGGAATGCTTTGAATCTTTCTGCATTAACAATAATGTTGGCTGTTGGTTTTGCATGTTGTTGTTACGTGCTGTCGAGTCAGACCTGACTCATTGGGTTTCCGAGGTGATATCATTATAGAAGTAGATTGCCCAACCTTCCTTCCAAAGAGTGGCTAGTGGGTTTTGCATATACACCCTTTATTATGTTCAGCATTTTCCCTATCCCTATTTTTCTGACAGTTTTGAACAGGAATGAGTGTTGTGTTTTATCAAATGCCTTTTCTGCATCAACTGATATGATCATATGGTTCTTTTGTTTTGTTTATGTGGTGGATTACAATGGTTGTTTTTCTGGTGTTGAACCATCCTTGCATACCTAATATGAATCCCATTTGGTCATGATGTATTATATTTTTGGTATGTTGTTGGGTTCTGTTGGCTAAGATTTTCTTGAAGATTTTTGTTTCTATTTTCATGAGGGATGTAGATCTGTAGTTTTCCTTTTCAGTGATGTCTTTCCCTGGTTTTGGTATCACTGTTATGCTTGCTTCATAGAATGAATTTGGGAGTATTCCAACTTTTTTCATGTTCTGGAATAGTTTGAGTAGTATAGGTGTCAATTTTTCCCTGAATGTTTGGTAGAATTCTCCAGTGAAGCAGTCTGCACCAGGAATTTTATTTGTGGGGAGTTTTTTTATGACCTGCTCAATTTCTTCTCTTGCTATAAGTCTGTTTAAGTATTCTATTTCTGACTGGGATAGTTTACATAGGTGTTGTGTTTCTAAAAACTTGTCCATCTCTTCTAGGTTCTTGAATCTGTTGGAGTACAGTTCTTCATAATATTCTGTTATTGCCTTTTTTTATTTCAGTTGGTTCTGTTATGATGTCGCCCTTTTCATTTATTATTCGTGTTATTTGCATGTTCTCTTTCTTTTCCTTTGTTAAATTTGTCAGTGGTTTGTCAATTTTGTTAAATGTTTTTGAAGAACCACCTTCTAGTTTTGTTGATTTTCTCTATTTTTTTTGGTTTTGTTTCTGCTTCATTTATTTCTGCTCTGGTCTTTATGATTTCCTTATTCTTTGATACTGTGGGTTTCTTTTGTTTCTCTTTATCTAATTGTTGGAGTTCTTGAGTTAAAATGATCCTTTTGATTCTTTCTTTAAAATTTTTATTGTGATTTGCATGAAAGTTTACAGAGAAAATGCATTTTCTGTACACCAGTACATATTTTCATATAAACTTTGCCTCATGACATTAACTACAATTTTCCACAATGCAATAGCTCCCCTACCACTTCCTCCCCATAGTTAATGCTTTCCTGTGTCCTTCACTCCCATGAACTCCTGCTCCCCAAGCTGTCTCCCTGTGCATATACAGCCCTTCTATTTTCCCATGATTGGTCTCTCCAAGCAGTGTATTACCTAATGTAAACAAACATTCAGCTCATATACTTGTCTTTTGTTTTGTGGAAAGCCACATAGGAGTGAGTTCAGTTCCAGACCTGAAGGGGAGCTAGGGGCCATAGTCTGAGGGGTTCCATCAGACTCTATCTGACCAGCAAACCTAGTCCTTTTTTCCTTTCTTATGATTTTGAATTTTGTTCCACATTATTCTCCCACTCTATCTAGTATCTCCAACATATATTCCCCTCCAGGTGGTTGAAAGTGGTAACCAAGCACCATCTAGTTCTTCTGGCCTCATAGTCATATGGGCTGAGGATTGCATGCTATACCAATCCTGAGAACTAATTGTTTCTATGTGTCTTTGGTTTTCTTCATTCTTCTTTACTCTGGACAAGGAGAAACCCGTCATTGGATCTAGATGGCTGCTTGCACACTTTTAAGATCTCAGTCGCTACTTGCCATAGTAGGATGTGGAACAATGCTTTTCTGTAGTATGTTATGCCAATCAATCTGGATGTTCCCTGCAACCATGGTCCCACACCCACAGGTCCAACTACTCACTTCCTGTGGGTAGCTGGCTGTGGCCATCCTTCTGCTTTTTTGATGTGTGCATTTATTGCTATAAATTGACCTCTGAGTACTGTTTTGCTGTGTCCCAT
>NW_006923870.1:4957-6509 GCF_000298275.1 Orycteropus afer afer
ATCTGAGAAGATGATTTCAATGTTTTTTTTTAATTTATTGAGGCTTGTATTGTGTTCTAATATATGGTCTATTCTGGAGAATGATCCATGTGCACTGGAAAAGGATGTGTATTGTGTTTTTGTTGATTAGAGTGCTCTGTATATGCCTATGAGGTCAAGTCGGTTGATTTTGTTGTTGAGTTCTTCTGTATCTTTGTTGAGTTTTTTCTAGTTGTTTTGTCACCCCTTGAAAGTGGTGGATTGAAGTGTCCTACTACTATTGTACAGTTGTCCATTTTTCCTTTCAATTTAGTTAATATTTGGTTTATATGTTTTCCATCTTTTAAACTGGGTGCATAAATATTTATTATGGTAATGTCTTCTTGGTCAATTGACCCTTTTAGCATCATATAGTGTCCTCTTTTCTCTCTTATGCTGCTTTTCACCTTGAAGTCTATTTTATCAGAAATTAATATTGCCACTCCTGAACTTTTTTGGTTGCCATTAGCTTGATATATTTCTTCAGCCCCCCTAATTCTTAATTTATTTTTATCTTTGTGTCTAAGATGGGTCTCTTGTAGGAAGCATATAGTTATATCTTCTTTTCTTATCTGATCTGCCACTCTCTGTCTCTTGACTGGTGGATTTAGTCCATTCACATTGAGTGTAAATAGTGATAATTAGTGATAGATACGAATTGATCCCTGTCATTCTATTGTGTTTTTCACTGTGTTGTTGGTGAATTCCATGTTCCAACTATTTTTCTGTGCTGAGTTCATTTTGTATTCAAGAGTTTTTTGTCTTTTTGTCATTATTCTTGGTTTTGCACTTACTAAAGCATTATGTTTTTCTTTTTTTTTTCTGACTTTGCTTAGAAGGATTGTTAATTATCTTGGCAGTTACCCTAAAGTAAATTCTTATATCCCTACATTTGGAATAGTTTGTTCTATAAAGACATTGTCCTCTCTTCCTCTCCATTTGGAAGTTTTGTAATTAAAACTTTCATTCCCTCTATTTGCTTTTTCATTGATACCATCTACAGATTAACTCCTTTATTTCTGTATGTACATTTTTTCATGAGCTTATTTTGAGAATCTCTTTCTGGTTTGGTTTCTAGGTGGTGGTGTCAAGCATCTTCATTTTAATTTGTTCTCTGTTGTGGGAACTCTGTTGGAAGGACTCACTTTAGCATATTTTGTAGGGCTATTCTGGTTTTCACAAATTCCCTTAATTTTTGTTTGTCTGAAAAAGTTTTAATTTTACCCTCATATTTGAAGGACAGTTTGGCTGGATATATGATCCTTGCTTAGCAGTTCTTTTTCATCAAGACTTTATATATATGCCATCCCAGTGATTATCTGTATGAGTAACTAAAGCAAATGGAAGAAATGACAAGATAAAGGAGCTGAACAGCAGATTTCAAAGAGCAGCTTGAGAAGATAAAGTCAGTTATTATAAGGAAATGTAAAAAGACCTAGCATTAAAAAACCAAGGGGACAAAACTGCCTGGTATTGGTTTAATGACAGATACATAGACCAATGGAATAGAATTGAGAACCCAGAAATAGATCCA
>NW_006923870.1:7915-12333 GCF_000298275.1 Orycteropus afer afer
TGTTAGGATCTACACAATCAAAGCATTTCTCAAGCTGAAAGTACTGAAGAAAAAAATTAAGCCTCGAGTTGCAGTATTGAAAGATTCTATGGGCAATTTATTGAGTGATGCAAGAAACATCAAAAGAAAATGGAAGGAATGCAGAGTCACTGTACCACAAAGAATTGGTTGATGTTCATCCATTTCAAGAGGTGGAATATGATCAAGAACCAATGGTGTTGAAGGAAGAAGACGAAGCTGCACTGAGGGAATTGGCAAAAAACAAGGCTCCAGGAATTCACAAAATACACATTGAGATGTTTCAAGACATGGTTGCCACACTGGAGGCACTCATTTGGCTATGCCAAGCAGTTTGGAGCACAGCCAACTGGCCAACTGACTGGAAGAAATCCATATTTGAACACATTCCAAAGAAAGGTGATCCCACAGAATGTGGAAATTATAAAACAGTATCATTAACATCATGGTTGCAGCAGTATATTGACAGAGAACTTCCAGAAATGCAAGCTGGATTCAGAAGAGGACATGGAATGAAGGATATCATTGCTAATGTCAAATGGATCTTGGTTGAAAGCAAAGAATACCAGAAAGATATTAACTTGTGTTTTATTGATTATGCAAAACCATTCAATTTTGTGAATCCTAACAAATTATGGATAACATTGAGAAGAATGGGAATTCCAGAAAACTTAATTGCACTCATGAGGAACCTGTACATAGACCAGGAAACTGTCATTTGAGCAAAACAAGGGGACACTGTTGTTGTAGTTAGGTGCTGTCGAGTTGTCTCTGACTCATAGTGACCCCATGCACAGCAGAAGAAAACATTGCCCAGTCCTGTGCCAGCTCCATGATCCTTGCTATACATGAGCACATCACTGTAGCCACTGTGTCAGTCCATCTCATCGAGGGCCTTCCCCTCTTTGACTGACCCTCCACTTTCCCGAGCATGATACTCTTCTCCAGGGAATAGTTCCTTCTCACAACATGACCAAAGTAAATGAGATGATGTCTGCCCATTCTTGCTTCCAAGGAGCATTCTGGGTGCACTTCTTCCAGGACAGATTTGTTAGGTCTTATAACAGTTCATGGTACTTTCAGCATTCTTCACCAGCACCACAACTCAAAAGCATCAATTATTGGGCCTTCCTTATTCATTATCCAGTTCTCGCATGCATGTGAGGTGATTAAAATGCTTGTCTTGGATGCACCTTAATCTTCAAGGAGACATCTTTACTCTTCAGCACTTGAAAGAGGACCTTTGCAGCCAATTTTCCCAGTGGTATACATCATCTGATATCTTGAGTGCTGCTTCCATTGGTGTTGACTGTAATATTAAGTCTTTGGCAACTTCAATCTTTTCTCCATTTACAGTGATATTGCTTATAGGTCTAGTCGTGAAGATTTTTGTTTTCTTTATATTGAGATGTAATCCATACTGCAGACTGTATTCGTCAATCTTCATCAGTAAGTGCTTCAAGTCATCCTTACTTTCAGCAAGCAAAGTTATGTCATCAGCATACTGGAGGTTGTTAATGATTCTTTTTCCCATCCTGATGTCACGTTCTTCTTCATACAGTCCAGCTTCTTGGATTATTTGCTCAGCGTACAGATTGAATAAGTAGACTGAAAGGATACAACCCTGACATACTCCTTCTTGATTTTATTATGCTGTGTCCCCTTGTTCTGTTTGAATGACAGCCTCCTGGCCTATGTACAGGTTCCTCATGAGTACAATTAAGTGTTCTGGAATTTCCATTCCTCTCAATGTTACCCATAATTTGTTAGGATCTACACAATCAAATACTTTTCCATAGTCAATAAAACACAAGTAAACATCTTTCTGGTATTCTTTGCTTTCAGCCAGCAATGATATCAGCAAAGATATCCCCCATTCCATGTTCTCTTCTGAATCCAGCTTGCATTTCTAGAAGTTCTCTGTCAATATACTGCTGCAACCTTTTCTGAATTATCTTCAGTAAGATCTTGTGTGCTATATTAATGATATTGTTCGATAATTTCCACATTCTGTGGGATCACCTTACTTTGGAATGGGAACAAATATGGATCTCTTCCAGTCAGTTCACTGGGTATCTTTCTTTCAAATCTCCTGGCATAGCCGAGTGAGTGCCTGCAGCATGGTATCCATTTGTTGAAACATTTCAATGGGCATTTTTTCAGTTCCTGGAGCCTTGTTTTTTGCCACTTCCTTCAGTGCAGCTTCACCTTCTTCCTTCAATACCATTGGTTCCTGATCATATGCCACCTCCTGAAATGGATGAACATAGACCAATTATTTTTTGGTGTACAGTGACTCTGTATTCCTTCTATCTTCTTTTGATGTTTCCTGCATTATTCGATAAATTGCCTATAGAATCTTTCAGTATTGCAACTTGAGGCTTAATTTTTTTTCTTCAGTTCTTTCAGCTTGAGAAATGGCAAGTGTGTTCTTCCCTTTTGATTTTCTAACTCCAGGTCTTTGCATATTTCATTATAATAATTGAGTTTGCTTTTTGAGCTGCTCTTTGAAATCTTCTGTTCAGCTTTTTTATCTTGTCATTTCTTCCATTTGCTTTAGCTACTCTCCATTCAAGGACAAGTTTTAGAGTCTCTTCTGACATCTACTTTGGTCTTTTCTTCCTTTCCTGTCTTTTTAATGATCTTTTGCTTTCTTCATTGATGATGTTCTTGAAGTCATCCCACAATTCCTCTGGTTTTCGGTCGTTGGTGTTCAATGCATCAAATCTATTTTTTAGATGGTCTCTAAATTCAGGAAGGATATATTCAAAGTCATATTTTGGAACCCGGGTACCTCTTTTAATTGTCCTCAACTTCAACTTGAACTTGCATATGAGCAGTTGATGGTCTGTTCCACAATCAGCTCCTGGCCTGGTTTTGGCTGAAGATATTGAGCTTTTCCATCGACTCTTGCCACAGATGTAGTCAGTCTGATTCCTGTGTACTTCATCTGGTGAAGTTCACATGTATAGATTCTATTTATGTTGCTGAGAAAAGGTATTTGCAATGAATAAGTCATTGGTCTTGCAAAATTCTATCATGCAATCTCCAGTGTCATTTCTATCACCAAAGCCAAATTTTCCAACTACCAGTGATTCTTCTTTGTTTTCAACTTTTGCATTCTAACCACCAGTAATAATTAACACATCTTGATTCCATGTTTGGTCCATTTCAGACTGCAGAAATTGTTAAAAAAAAAAAAAATTTCAATTTCAATTTCATCATCTTTGGCTTTGGTGGTTGGTGCATAAATTTGAATAATAGTATTAACTGGCCTTCCTTGTGGGCATATGGATATTATCTTATCACTGACAGCATTGTTCTTCAGGACAGATCTTGAAACATTCTTTGTGATGATGAATGCCACACCATTCCTCTTCAATCTGTCATTCCCAGCATAGTAGAGCATATGATCATCTGATTCAAAATGGCCAAAACCTGTCCATTTCAGCTCACTAATGCCTAGGATATCAATCTTTATGCGTTCCATTTCATTTTGACAACTTCCTATTTTCTTAGAATCAAACCTCATAAATTCCATGTTCCAATTATTAATGGATGTTTCCAGCTGTTTCTCCTCAGTTTCACTCATGCCAAATCAGCAAATGGAAGTCTGAAAGCTTTACTTTATCCATATCATTAAGGTCAGTTCTACTCTAATGAGCCAGCTCTTTCCCAGTCATATTTTGAATGCCTTTGGAACTAAGGGGCTCATTTTCTGGCACTATATCATGCAGTGTTTCAGGTTTATTCAAAAAGATGTCCAGTAATGTATCAGACAGTGTTTCTTTGCTATTCAAAAGTTTTCCCTGGCCAGTTCTTTGAGAAGTGGATGGCTTCTTCCTTCTTCCAAGCCTGTCTCAATGTAGAAGCTCCACTGCAACCTGTCCACAATGTGCAACCCTGCTGGCATTTGAAACACCGGTGCCACATCCTCCAGCCTTACAGCAACACGCAAGTCACCACAGTACAACAAACTGACAGAAAAGTTCATCTCCCTTTGTTGTTCCAGACCTCTCCACCCTCCCCTTACCTGGATCCAGCTGCTGTTGGCCCTGGCTTCCTGATTTCTGCATGGTTTAAAATCAAGAAGAAAGTACATCAGGGTTGTATCCTTTCACCATACTTATTCAATCTTTATGCTGAGCAAATAATCCAAGAAGAACCTGTACATAGACCAGGAGGCTGTCGTTTGAATGGAACAAGGGGACACTGCATGGTTTAGAGTCAGGAAGGGAGTGTGTCAGGGTTTTGTCCTTTCACCATACTTACTCAATCTATATGCTGAGCAAATAATCCGAGAAACCAGACTATATGAAGAAGAAGTTGGCATCAAGATTGGAGGAAGACTCATTTACAACCTGTGATATGCTGATGACACAACTTTGCTTGCTGAAAGT
>NW_006923870.1:13653-19241 GCF_000298275.1 Orycteropus afer afer
CCACTAGCCACTCCTCGGAAGGAAGACTGGGCAATCTACTTCCGTAGTGATACTACCTCAGAAACCCAAGGAGGGGTCACTATGAGTTGGAGCCGACTCGACAACAGTGAGTTTGTTCTTTTTTTTTTGTCATATGCATGTGACAGCTGGCCAATGAATAAGGAAGACTGAAGAAGAGTCGATGCTTTTGAATTGTGGTGCTGGTGAAGAATGCTGAAAGTACCATGGACTGCTAAAAGAACTAACAAATCTGTCCTGGAGAAAGTGCACCCAGAATGCTCCTTGGAAGCGAGAATGGCCAGACTTTGTCTCACATACTTTGGTCCTGTTGTCAGAAGGGACCATTCACTGGAGAAGGATATCATGCTTGGTAAAGTGGAGGGTCAACGAAAAAGAAGGCCCTCAACAAGGTGTATTGACTCAGTGGCTATAATGATGAGCTCAGATATAGCAAGGAATGTGCTACTGGCACAAGATTGGGCAGTGTTTCATTCTGTTGTACATAGGGCCACTGTGAGTCAGAGAAAACTCAATGGCATCTAACAACAGTCCCACTTCCTTCTTGCCTGCATGGTTCCTACTGAGAAATCAGAGATTAGTCTTATTGGTTATCCATTGTAGAAGACATTTCATTTTTCCTGAGCTGTTCCCAAGATTCTTTCTTTCTCTTTGGTTTTGGAGAATTTGATTATGATATGTCTTTGTCACTTTCTCTTGGAATCTATGCTGTATGGGGTTCTTTGAGCTTCTTAGCTTACCATTTCTTTCCTCATGATATGTGGGAAAATTTCTGTTAGCAATTCTTTGACAACTTTCTCAGTGGGTTTTTTTTTTTTTTTTTCTATTTTTCTTTTGCCTCCTCTTGGTCTGGGATTCCTATCAGACATATGTTGTTTGTTTTCATGTTGTCCCATACAACTCTTATGTTCTCTTCATTTTTCTTAAATCTTTGTTCTGATTTTTTTTTTTTTTTCGTACAGGCTGGAGTCAATAGATTTGTCTTCTAGATGGGAATTGTGTTCTTCAGCCAGTTCTAGTCTACTCTTTTGTCTTTCTACCATGTATCTATGTCCGTAATTTTAGGTTCAACTTTTGGATATTACTGTCTTTGTATGAGTTTGAATTGTGTATTTATCTTGTTATTTTGTTCTTGAATGATTTTTCTGGAATTCTTCCAGGGTACTCTCTGTCTTTTCATTGTTTCTATTTATGGTTTCCTAAAGCTTTTGGAGAGGCATATACATATATATACAGAGAGAGAGAGAGAGACAAAGAGAGAATACCTTCTGAATTCCTTCTCGGATAGTTCTATTGCTTGTTATTCCTCTAAGACACATAATTCATTCTGGACTTTTGTTTCTATTTTCTTGTCCTGTTTTTTTGTCTGATTTGAGGTTTTCTGTTTTTTCCTAGACATTTTGAATTTGTTGTATTTCATTGTTAGCAATGTATTGATTTGTTTCACCCTGATTTTATGTTTTACTATATCTGGGAGTGTGTGTAGCAGGTGTACTTTTAAGGTTATTCTAACCTGTACTGGGTTCCTCTCCAGGTCTCTGTGTTTGTGTAATCACTGGTGGTGATGTGGGTGCAGGTTTGTGTTTGCTATGAATTAGATTTGGTGTTAGAATGAACAGGTGTTGTCTACCATCTGTTGCTGATCCTGTGGCACAGGAGCTATTGGTGTTACCAGTCTGTTGAGTGAGGTGTTCTGTGTAGTAGCTACAGTTGCCTGGTGGAGGTTTAATATGTTCCTCCTGTTGAACAAGGCAGGGAGAAAATGAAATAAATAAAAAAGAAAAACACCAGAAGCTAACCCCAGGAGAGAAAGCAGGAGTCTTCTATGTTTGGGGAAGATAATTTGGTCAGCAATGCAAGCACAGGCAGGGCAGCCTGGGTCCTTTTGGGGACCTCTGCTGAAGATAGCACCCAGCTGTCATTCAATGTCTTGAGATTCAAATCCAGGAGTAGTCCCAAAGGAAAGGGTGTTACCCCTCTCTGGGTGGACTGACAAGCTTCAAAAACCCAGTGTGCAGATTCAATCTGAACCACAAAGGGTTTCCAGGAGATGGGCCCAAACCCACTGCTGTGCACCCACTCTGGGGATCCACCTACTTAGAGGACACTTCTCCCTTTTTCCCACTCCACTCTGGACTCCACAATAGCCCAAGCCAAGGAGGGTTCCAGTCCCTTTCCCAGTAAGATCTTCATTCCCCCTCACCTTGAAGAACTACCAGTGTGGCTATTCTGAATCTCCAGTGCCTGTGAGTTTCACAGTGTTTTTTTCTTTATTTTTCTTCTTGTCTACATTGCCTCCTCCTCAACCTCTTATATTTCTAATGATTCCTCTCCATCTCTGCCAGCTGGGTGGGCCTGCCTATTTACCCCAGTCATTTAATCTGCTCTCATTCTTTGCCTTCAGTGGATCTAATATTTTATCTTCTCCTTAGTTGCACTTAACTCCAGTATCTTTATTTGCATCTGCTTTACTGAGTTGCTCTGGGTCTCAGTTGGAAGAGGTAGTGATCATGCGGATTATCTGTATGACATCATCTTTCAGAAGCCCCCTTTCCTGTCTTTTTAATGACCTTTCTTCATGGATTAGGTTCTTGATGTCATCCCGCAATTCATCTGGTTTTCGGTCGTTCATGTTCAATGTGCCAAATCTATTCTTTAGATGGTCTCTAAATTCAGATGGGCTGTAATCTAGGTCATATTTTTGCTCTAGTGGACTTGTTTTAATTGTCTTCAGCTTCAACTTTAATTTCCTTATGAGTACTTGATGGTCTGTTCCACAGTCAGATTCTGGCCTTGTTTTTGCTAAAGTTATTGAATTTCTCCATCACCTCTTTCTACAGATGTAGTTGACCTGAGTCCTATGTATTCCTTCTGGTGAAGTCCACATGCATTGCTATTCTTTATGTTGTTGAAAAAGATATTTTTAATGAATAAGTCATTGGTCTTGCAAAATTATACCATGCAATCTCTAGTAATATCTCTATCACCAAGGCCCTATTTTCCAACTACTGGTGATTCTTCTTTGTTTCCAACTCTTGCATCCCAATCACAGTAATAATCAACACAAACTGATTGCATATTTAATCAATTTCAAACTAAATAAGTGGGTAAATATCTGCAATTTCCTCATCTTTGGCTTTGGTGGTTGGTGCATAAATTTGAATAATGGTAGTATTAACTGGTCTTCTGTGTAGGCGTATGGATATTACCCTATCACTGGCAGCACTATACTTCAGGATAGATCTTGAAACATTTTTTGTGATGATGAATGCAACACCATTCCTCTTCAATTTGTCATTCCTGGCATAGTATATCATATGGTTGTCTGATTCAAAATGGCCAAAATCAGATGATTTCAGCTCACTAATGCCTAGGATATGGACCTTTATGTGTTCCATTTCATTTTTCACAACTTCCAATTTTCCTACACTCATACTTTGTACATTCCATGTTCTGATTATTAATTGATGTTTGCAGCTGTTTCTTCTCATTTGGAGTCATGCCACATCAGCAGATGGCGGTCCCGAAAGCTTTACTCCAACCACCTCATTAAGTTTGACTCTACTTTGAGGAGGCAGCTCTTCTCCAGTTGTATTTTGAGTGCCTTCTGACCTGAGGAGATCATCTTCCAGCAGTATATCAGACAATGTTTCAGGGCTACATATAAAGTTTTCCAGTAATATTTCAAACAGTGTTTCACTGCTATTCATAAGATTTTCACTGGCCAAAACTTTGAGAAGTGGATGGCCCCTTCCATCTTCTAAGTCAGTCAGTCTGGAAGCTCCACTGAAACTTGCCCACCATGGGTGACCCTGCTGGTATTTGAAATACTGGTGGCATAGCCTCCAGCCTCACTGCAAAATGCAAGCCACCACAGTATGACAAACTGGCAGACGAGTGGTGGTTGATGTGTTTAGTGATATAAAAAAGAAATTAATTAACAATAACAAAAAAGTGAAATAGAGAACAATAGAGCAACTAAATTATGCTATTGTAAGAGCCTATTCCACTGTGGCTTTAGCCAATAAACCTAAATTTTCCTATTAAACCCCTCCCCCTATTTCTAAAAGGAAATTAACATCACAAGAAGTCTTTGTCAGCTGAAGGAGCTTACTGTCTTCTTTTCCCCCATTAGCCCTGGTGATGGACACTCCTTCCCTATGAGGTCTATGAATGAGTCACAAAATCCACTGCTAGCAAATGAAGAGCCTTGGGAAGATGAGGATGACAGCCGAGGTAAGTAGACTCAGTAAGAAACCATTTATCCTCCAAGCAGACCAAGTACTAATAAAGTCCAAGGTAACACAACTAATAAAATGTGGTGAGACAATAAGTCCAAAAATATTTTATACTATGTTAACCATATAATTACCCACTGGGTGGAGAAGAGCAAGTATGGCTAGATGTGTTTAGCAAACCTGGATGGCTTAGACAGGATTAAAGGAAAGCTTGGGAGGACCCTTACCAGTTTTGTGATACCATGGTTCATGACTAGTCATATCATAAAGGAAACATAATAAACAATGCTGTACATATTTGTAGAACTCTGGTGTCATAGTTCATTTGGCTGCTAACCAGAAGGTCAGTGATTCAAACCCACCAGCCTTTCCATGGAAGGAAGATGGGGCAATCTACTTCTATAAAGATTTACACTCTCAGAAACCCAGTGGGGGTCACTATGAGTCAGAATCGACTCTACAGCAGTGAGTTTCGTTTGTGTTTTTGGTACATGTTTGTAAACAGTCCTGCTAGGTGGTTACTTATGGTGCTTTGCTTGTGTTAATTCAACCACTGAGAAACAGCTCACCTTTCTCTACTCTCCTTTATAAACATTAGTTCAACATACTTTTAAAGCCTTAATTCCCATTCTCTTTTAGAAAGGTTTAAATACACTAAAGAATAAAAGATAGTATATGTGGGGCAAGCCTACATGTGCATGTAGTCTACTTTTCTAAGCAGCAGAGGGTCAAAGGAATAATAAGAAAGTGGAGTTTTGTCTTCCCAACATTCTTCAACTATATCGTTAGATCATCTTGAGACTTTTAGTGAGGAGCTGAGAGTCAAACACTTGTACCCTATTGCGGTGTAGTGAATTATATGGTATGGCTCTTCTAGCCATAGTCTTTGTAACTTCCACCAGATTACTGAGTGAGACCATGCAATTTAAACTTCTGACTGTTAAAGTCATCCACCTGGAGTATTTCTTTTGGAGCAACATGAAGTAATCTGGCAAAGTTTGCTCTCTCTCAGGTCTGTAGACTGATGTTGGGATTGGTTGGTTTTGCCATTCTGCCGGGCTCAAAATGAGCACTCCTAGAGGCAGAAAGAATATTTGACTGCCAGCTGAGAGAGATGTGTTGGTGAGAGATGCTCTGCTGAGAGAGAGATGCCCAGCTGAGAGACAGACGCCTGGCTGTGAGAGAGATGCTCAGGTGAGAGATGGCAGCACTGGAACCAAAAGACACGAGACAGAGTGGGATCTGGATTGGGATTGCATTGAATGTGTAGATTGCTTTGGATAGAATTGACATTTTCACGATGTTCAATCTTCCTATCCATGAGCATGGGAT
>NW_006923871.1:0-2229 GCF_000298275.1 Orycteropus afer afer
CAAGACTAAAACTGGGGTTGTGTCACAGAAAAAGTGATGGATTACATTGGACTCATAGTAAAGCAAGGTGTTCATGGAAAGTAAAATGGCAAGTGATTGACTAAATGCCATCCCATAGGATGCAGTGATAAGGGAGCGGCGGAGTGTCTTGGACATAATAACTAGGTATTGTAGAGGATTGCAGATAGCAACGTAGCGATCGTAAGCCATTGAAGCGAGAAGAAAAAATTCAGTGACAACAGAGGAAATAAAAAAATACATCTCTGTGAAACAACCCCCAAATGAAATATACTTGTTAGAAGTGAGTAAATTTTCTAAGGTATTAGGGGTAATGATGGCAGAGTACATGAGATCAACGAATGAGAGATGGCTGAGAAAAAAATACATGGGAGTGTGAAGCTGGAGATCGAGGCGGATTAGTAGAATCATCCCTGCATTCCCCAGCACAGTCATCAGGTAAATCAGGAGAAATAGACAAAAGAGGACCACCTGGATTTCTTCAGAGTCTGTCAATCCCATGAGCAAGAAGTATGCCATGTTTGTGTTATTCCTTCTACTCACAGCGTGCATCTTCTTTAAATCATAGCTGAGCAAACTTGATACTAAGTGTGAGTGACTTCAAATATTTTTTTTTCCATAGGAATGGCCTGGCATTAAAACAATAATAATAGTAAATTTGTGTTTCTAGAAATTCATAATAAAGAATGATTTATAAAATATCACTGAACAGGCATTAATTTCACTGCAATATAAATATGGCTATAAGTTTATTTTGGAATAATACATAATCAAAATAACATACTCTAGAATATCAGAATAGAAATTTCAGTGTTCTTAATGCTTCTCATTTTAACCATTCAATCCCCATGAAACTATCATACTATAGTTATTACTGTTATCCACACATTATATAAGAAAATTGTCACAGCAAACATTTAGCAAGCAATGAGATAAAAAATCTAATGTATTGTTTCCTGTCCTTTTGTTTGCAATGTTATTTAAAACTACTGACAAGTCATAAAGCACCTCCTGTAAGGTCTTTCCCTTGGTGAATTAAAAAATTGTAGACCACAGGATATTCATCGTCAGAGGGTATGTTGCTTACTTAATTTAACTATCCAAAATAAAATTCCTTCAGAAAGTTGAATATCCAGAACATTAACTTTGCTTATGCACTACTCATCCCTTCAACTCCACATATTTTTTTCCAACAAATCATGACATTACTTAAGATCAGGGATAAATATCTCTATCTATTCTTCTTATAATGTTTCCTTTTTTTTTTTTTTTTTTGATCTGACCTAACAATGCAAAGCCTTGCATTCTGTTGATTTTGAGTCATATTGACCCTATAGCAGGGAGGTGAACTCCACCATAGGGTTTCCAAGGCACCCTGCCTCTACTGAAGCAGGCTGCCACACTTTATCTTCTGAATCAGATGCTGGTTTCAAACTACCTACATTTTTGTTAGTAGCCTAGTGCTTTACGATTATGCCAAGGCTTCTTGAATGGATATATAACCCTCTAATTTTCAAAATAATACTTACTGTGAGATAAAGATGGTGAAAAATTTTCTTCCAAAGTTACATATTTAGAATATTATCAAGTTCAAATTTTTCTTGAAAATAAAATATAAAAAATATTTAAGGAGATTAAAATGTCTGTGATATTGTAATATTTTCTCTGCAGATGCATTTTTTAAAAAATGTTACCATGCATACATGTTTTTTTTCCTAGAGAAAAATATATCAACTTCCAAATTTGGTTCCATTCTAGTCAAATATAAAATTCACAAGGAAATCATATCTCTAAAGACAGATGTGTAAGCCAACGCAAACCTAAGCAGAGCAGAGCAAACCTTTCCTTTCTTCCCCAAAATGTAGAGAACCTCATAGGCAGGGGAGTGATGACAAGGCAACATGTCATCATCCCTTAATTTCCAAGGAAGATTTCTTGGCACATTTCCAAACATAAGAGTTCAAGGGCTGATGGATTAATATGAGGCTCCAAACTGATTGCTGCCAAATCCCTTGGAAGCAACATAATTAAGAGCCTGATTATTTGGACTTCGTTTCTTGAGACTATCCATATTAACGACAATGTTAGAAAAAGTATCTCTATAGAAATATTTAATTAGTCTGTAAAAGGCCAACTAGTTTACTTTGAATGGCAGATAAGCTCTTTTCTTATACTGTATGATTTTTTACATTTTAAGGTATGATACTATCA
>NW_006923871.1:3289-4081 GCF_000298275.1 Orycteropus afer afer
TATTTGGAAATATGGCCTTGGTAAAAGAAATGATGCCAAGATCACATGATAGAATTTTGCAAGACCTATGAATGTTTCATTGCAACAGTCATAAGTATGCTAAAAGGTGATTTTTTAGGAAGAAAACATATCACAGATTCTTGATTAAGAATGTGGGTCATTGGAGCTCACATGTGATATTGTCCAGTAACTGCTTAAGTAAATACAAATATTTAATCTCTCTGTCCCCAGGTTCATCATTTGTAATACTCAACTATTCATAAAAAAAATGTACTGAGGCACTGTTTTAAGTGCTGAGCATATAGCATTGAATAAACCAAACACCTCTGTTCATAGAAATTACATTAAAATGGGGAAAACAGATGAGAAAAAGAATAAGTTGAATATATATAATGTTTGATGTAGATAACTTCTATGGAAATAGTTAAAGCATGAGAGAGTGGTGGGTCAAGTTCATATTAAATAAGACAGTAAATGACAGTCTTATCAGAAAGAAAATGAGAAAAGTGCCACATAGTTGTCTGGGGAAAGAAAATTCAGGAAGAAGAACAGAAAGCAAGTAAGCCCCAGGGTAGTATCAGAACCAATGTGTCTAGTGAAGAGAGAAGAGATCAATGTGGCCAACACAAAGCGACCATGAGCGATACTCTAGTGAGAGAGAGTCTGAATTTAAGAGTGGGGGTGATTGTGTTGCACGTTAGGCCCTTTGAGTTTGCAGGCCTTTACTCAAATTGTGTTATAAAATGCTGCAAGGTTTTAGAAGAAAAGTGATACTTGATGGTCTTATTCTAG
>NW_006923871.1:7071-7977 GCF_000298275.1 Orycteropus afer afer
GCAGTAATTGGAATATTGGCCAGCTTACTATTGTCTAACAGAGTTGACTGTCATTTATAAACTTTTAGATGCTTTGATACTTTGGTATGTTGTAACTGAGGTGCCTTTTTTTTTTTTTTAAGGAGTGTTATTGTTTCCAATCAATCAGTTTTTCCCAAAAGCTTATTTGTTATCAACATTTTGCCAGGTAGAGGAGGGAGTTTGTTAAGAGTTTCTTTCAACTTCAGACTTCCCATTATAAACTTCAAAGGCTAAACCAAGAGAACTTTAATATTCTCAAACAAGAGTCCTCATCTGAAGTACAGCACATATAAATATATTTGAGTGACTATTTTCTCAGTTCTCCCAAGGGTGTGACAGAATTTGTACCATCCTAGATGTACAAGAAGAGATGTTAATTTGTTACATACAATGGATGTCTCAGTGCCACTATGGCCATCAAGTCAATGCCAACTTATAGTGAGTCAATAGGACAAGGTAGAACTGCCCCATAGGGTTTGCAAATCTGGAATCTTTAAGAGAGCAGACTGTCACGTCTTTCTTCCTTGGAGCAGCTGGTGGGTTTGAACTGCTGACTTTTTAACTTTTCAGTTAGCATCTGAGCTCTTTAACCACTGCACCACCAGGGCTACTGCCTTACAGCTCTAGGGCTTAACTTTCCCCATGACAAATGGAGAAAGGATTACAGCTATGTGGAAATATAATTCCTTAAATAGTACATTGAAACTTTAAAGTCTCCTTGAAACTCATGTAAACAACTTTGATAATTTTGACCTATTATGAATAAAGAGATTGATTTGCTCCTCCAAAAAAAATTAAGACTGAGATAACGATTCCTGGGGCAAGACATTAGCTGAGGAGGTGTTAAGAAGTAGTCAAACTCTGAATGTACCATATTGGCAGAAT
>NW_006923871.1:8554-9715 GCF_000298275.1 Orycteropus afer afer
ATGTAGACTTCAAGACAGCTCCATGAATAAGAAAATTATGTTTCAAATGTATATGGGGATACTTCCTACATAAAATATGTAAAGAATTTAAAAAGGTCCTGGAGGCAGCACCTTCTGACTTCCTCTAACTTCACAAGAGGAAGACAGAACCACCATCAACAGCCCAGGCCTTATTCCTATGAGGCCAGACATGCCACCATCCTTCACCCTTTCAGCAATTTTGACAATAGTCCCTCCCACAGCTCTCACTACTTCTCTGCTGGGTTTGATAACTTGTTGCAATGGCCACACAGAACTCACAGACAATACTCATGATTAGGGGGTTTATTAGGGAAGTCACCAGTTATAATTCAGGTTCAGAAACATACTCAGGATACAATTTTTCAATCACGACAGTATCTCCTATGCAGTGCCCTCAGAAATGCCTCTCTGGCGCTTGCCCTCTGCCCTGCTTGGGCAAGTGTTACAAAGCTCTTTTAGCACTGCTGGTACACACACCTAGATGCACCCCACTACATCAGCAAGCCTCCATGGCCTTCCAACAGTTGGTTTCAGAAGTGGTGTCAGATGTCATTCAAACTCATTTTATATTATTCTTATTCAATAACATTATATTCATACATTTATGTTTCTATTTGGTATTATAATAACAATAAACTTGTCTAAGTTTAAACAAATGTTAAGCATTTCTTCACACTAATGTGGTCTATAAAATGTTAGAATTTGATGGCCCATCTCAGCCAACACGGACTAACAGAATACATAAAAAAATCCATAAATGAAAGGAAGCCCAAAATGCTTTATACAAAAAAACAGAAAGTGGAAATGACTTGTAAAGTAAACAAAGAGCAAATACATTTATAAGATTAGATATGAGTCAAAACTCTTATTTAAAAACAATTCTCATCACATTTTTTAAATTTAAACAAATATATGTTCAAGATTATACATGCTTCAAAGAAGAAAGCTACCATAAAATAATTCTGTACAGTATTGAAATATAAGGCACATTTATAAAATAAACTATGAAAGCAGAGAAAAATAATATTTATCTAAAAGTTTTGAATTAATCAATCAAGAGTTTCCAAATCAAAGCTATAATTCACTTTAGAAATTCAGAAAAAATAGCACAGATAACAAAATATTATTTGAAAAAGTAAT
>NW_006923871.1:10602-11428 GCF_000298275.1 Orycteropus afer afer
ATATTAACCTAAACTATTTTTCTGCACTTAAATATTTTGCAATATTTACTTGATTATGATTCCAAAAGTGAAAAGTGGTGAGCTTTCTTGAATTACTATTTTAGTTATCAATTTGCATTCCAATAAAATTAATGTGAAATAATTTACAAAATGCCAGTGAATATTCTTCACAACAGGGGGAATTATGCATCCCAAATATCATAAACATGTGCATAGTTTTATGATAAAGAGCACCATTCATTATTACTGCTCTCAATTCTTTAGAATTCTTGCCAGATTAAAACTTTAATAAAAGTTTAGGGAGCAACACTTATTTCTTTTTCACAATTAAGTTAACTGAGGCTTAAAATTTTAGTAAAATATGAAAGGTCATGTACCTAAAAAGTTGTATGCATAAAACCTAAACCATGAAATGTTTAATTCTAAAACAGGTGTTCCTAACCACTGTACAATACTTTTCCTACGTGTAACAAATAGATTGACTTCTGAGATGGTTCTCATTGTTATTATCCTTAACTCAATTCTCTGAAATTAGGTGGAGAGGTATGTAAGCTATATATCAAAACGACATCATATTTCCCTATTTTGCCCATTAATTTCCTTACAACCACACACACATACATATATAAACTACAAGTTTAAGTTACATATCATGTCCTTCAATTAGAATATGGATTAATACTAAAAGTTATTTTTGAAAGTATAATATAATATAAAGCCACATAAAGAATGGATCAAAAGAAATTGAGACTAAATGAAAGAATACATTGTTTTTAGACAGAAAGACCAAGGAAATACCCAGTAGGAAAGAAAGAAAACATGATAT
>NW_006923871.1:13129-14614 GCF_000298275.1 Orycteropus afer afer
TTTGTAAGGCACCCTACCTCTAGTGAAGCAGGCTGCTGCGTCTGTCTCCTCTGAAGTGGAGGTGGTTTTGAACTGCTCACAGTTTGGTTAGCAGCCTAGTGCTTCACTACTATGCCACCAGGGCTTCTTGATCTGACACATAACCCTCTAATTTTCAAAAAAATTACTTACCAAGAAACAGATGGTGATTTTTTTTCCCAACATTACATATTTAGAATTTTGTCAAGTTCACATTTTTATGGAAAATAAAATATTTAAAAAAATATTTAAGCAAATGAAAATGTCTGCAATATAGTATTATTTTCCCTTCGGGTGCATTTTTTAAAAATATTCCCAAGCATATATTTATTTTCCAGAGAAAAATATATCAACCTCCCAATTTGGTTCAGTTCTAGTCAAATATAAAGTTCACAAGGAAATTATATCTCTGAAGAAATACTTGTAAGCCAGTGTGAACCTAAGCGGGGCAGAGCAAACTTTTCCTTTCTTCCCCAACATATAGAGCACCTCGTAGTCAGGGGAGTGATGCCAAAGCAACATGCGGTCATCCCCTAATCACCAAGGAAGATTGCTGGGCATGTTTCCAAGCATGAGAGTTCAAGGCCTTTCTACTGGATTAATATGAGGCTCCTAACAGATTGTTGTCTACTCCCTTAGAAGCAACATAATGAAAAGCCTGATGGCTTGGACTTCCTTTCCTGATACTCTCCATATTAACTAGTATGTTAGGAAAAGTACCTGTACACAAATATTGAATTAGTCTGTAAAAGGCCAAGTAGTTTACTTTGAAAGGTGGATAAGCTCTTTTCTTACACTTTATGACTTTTACATTTAAAGGTATGATACTATCATAGGAATAAACATGTTCAATGGAAAACATTATATTACAACAAAATTCAAAGAAAATGAAACTAATTCAAAACTTTTAATATGTCAATGTATTTTCTTCCAATTGCTTTTAATTGTACATGAAATGATTAATGTATAATTATGTATTGCAACAATGATTTTACTGTATATTAAGTAGTATACTATTATTTTACAACTCGATCTATGTTATATTAGCATCCTTCAATACACACACTGCAATGTATTAGGCACTGACTAGGGAGCTCTGATAGCAAAGTGCCTAAGGCACTTGACTGCTAACCACAAGGCTGGAGGTTCAAACTCACTAGTCACTCTTCGGAAGGAAGGTTGGGCAATCTACATTTGTAGTGATACTGCCTCGGCAACCTAAGGAGGGGTCGCTATGAGTCGGGTCTGACTCGACGGTACATAAAAACAACAATGCCTTATAGTTAACTTCCCTCCAGGAGTAGTCACCAGCAGATAGGTGGACACTGAGACATCACAAGACAAGCAGGTGCGAGTTCTCCATTCACATTGGTCAGTGTCACCTATTTCACCTGTAGAGAATTCTGTACAACTTGTTTTACCACTTAAGTGCCATTGGCTGTTGTTTAATAAAAAGAGAAAGAAAGA
>NW_006923871.1:15441-16611 GCF_000298275.1 Orycteropus afer afer
CTGCCATTTTACCTGCTGATCTTAGATTCATCAGCCTCAGCAGCCAGAAGCCCAGTATGCTGCCTGCCCACCTTGAGTTTGTCAGTACCTGCAACTGTGAGTCAAGAGACACCTCCAGCTTGACCTCTGAGCTACTGACTTGGGATTTGCCAACTTGTACAACTGTGTGAGCCATTTTCTGGAAATAATTTTTTCTATCTATCATCTATCATCTATCTGGAGCTCTGGAGGTGTAGTGTGTAAGACAATTTACTGCTAACCAGAAGGCTGGCAGTTCAATCTCACCAATCACTCCTTGGAAGGAAGACTGGACAATCTACTTCCATAGAGATATCTCCTTGGAAACTCAAGGAGGGGTTGCTATGAGTTGCAATTGACAAGAAAGCAGGGAGTTTGGCTTTTTTAATCATCTGTCTCTCTACAGAAATATTTGCTTCACTTATTTTGTCCTTCTGAAGGACCTGGCCTAAGACTCTTGTTACCAGGATTGAGGTCACTAAGGTTTATAGTGATTGGTGCCACTTTCTTTGAACTATTTTGTTAAGTCTTCTCCATTTTTGCTGACCCTCTATTTTGTCCAGCATGGTATCTTCCTGCAGGGACTGGTTCTTTTGATAACATGACAAAATCATGAAAGATCAAGTCTGGCCATTGTAAATTCAAATGGACCTTCTGGCTATACTTCCTCCAAGACAGATGTGTTAAATCTCTAAGCCCATGGTACATTCAGTAGTCTTTGCCAGTGCCACAATTCAAATCCACCAATTGTCCTATGTCTTTCTAATTCATGGTCAAGTTTTCACAGGCTTATGAAGCTGTTGAAAATACCAAGGTTTGAGTCAGGAGCACTTTAGTCTTCAGAGGGTCACCTTTGCTCTAAAACATCTTAAAGAGGTCCTTTGCAGCAGATTTGCCCAATGGAATATGTCTTTGGATTTCCCTCAATGCTACTTCCATAAGGATTGATTGTGCACTCAAGAAAATTGAAATACTTGACAATTTTAATCCTTAACAACTTTAATCCTTACTCCATTTCTCATGATGTTGTTTATTGGTCCACTTGTGAAGATTTTTGTTTTCTTTACATTGACTGTAATCCATATCTAAGACTATAGTCTTTGATCTTCATTGATGTTTCAAGTCTTCTTCACTTTCAACAATCAAGGTTGT
>NW_006923871.1:17427-17986 GCF_000298275.1 Orycteropus afer afer
TCAGTTCTTGATCATATGTTCCCTCCTGAAATGGCTGAATGTTGACCAATTATTTTTGCTACAGTGACTCTGTGCATTCATTTCATCTTCTTTTGATGCTTATGTATCATGACATATTTTGCCATAAGAATCGTTCAATATTCTGATTCAACATTAGAAATTTTCTTCAGTTCTTTCAGCTTTAGAAATGCCGAGAGTGTTCTTCCCTTTGAATTTCAATTTCCATATGTCTGCACATTCCATTACAATACTTAATTTTCTTGAGCTATCCTTTGAAATTTTCTGGTAAGACCTTTCACTTCAACATTTCTTCCATTTACTTTAGTTGTTCTACATTCAAGAGCAAGTATCATTGTCTTTTCTGACATCCAATTGGGTCTTTCTTTCCATTCCTGTATTTTTAGTGAATTTTGCTTTCTTCTTATATTATGTTTTTGATGTCCTCCCACAGCTTGCCTGTTCTTTGGGCCACCACTCCTCTGTCAGTTTTTAATACTAGGTGCTTTGTGTGTTTCTGTGATGCTAGAAGCTATGCCATCAGTAATTCAAATACCAGTAA
>NW_006923871.1:18886-19657 GCF_000298275.1 Orycteropus afer afer
TGCAGCTGTTTCTCCTCAATTTGAGTCGTGCCATGTCAGCACATGGAGGTCCTGAAAGACTTACTTCATCCATATCATTAAGGTTGGTTCTACTCAAATGAGGCAGCTCTTACCTTGTCTTATTTTGAGTGCCTTCCAACCTAAGGGGTTAGTCTTCCTGCACTGTGTTGAACAATGTTTTCAAGCTATTCATAAAGTGGCCCAGTAAAGTATCAGACAGTGTTTCTCTGATATTCATAAGGTTTTCCCTGGCCAGTTTTTGAGAAGTGGATGGACCCCTCCTTCTTCCTAGTCTGTCTTAGTCGGTAAGCCACATTGAAACCTGGGTACCATGTGCCACTCTGCTGGCATCTGAAACACCAGTGACACAGCCCCAAGCCTCACAGCAATGCATGAGCCTCACAGGATGACAAACTGACTGACAATTCTCCTTTAGCTGTTGGAAACCTCTACACCCTCCTCAAGATGTTTCAAGATTTGTCCTGAAGTACAATGCTGTGAGTGATAGGATAATATTCATATGCCTACAAGGAAGACAAGCTAATATGACTATTATTAAAATTTATGGACCAACCATCAAAGAAAAAGATGAGGAAACTGAAGATTTTTAGCAACTTCTGCACTCTGAAATTGACTGAACATGCAGTCAAGATGTGTTGCTTTTCATTGGTATTTGGAATGTAAAAGTTGGAAACAAAGAAGAATCACCAGTAGTTGGAAAATTTGGCCATGGTGACAGAAATAACACTAAACATCACATGATAGAATTTT
>NW_006923872.1:0-548 GCF_000298275.1 Orycteropus afer afer
AATTCCCATTCTTTGCAATGTTATTCAAAATTTGTTATGATTCAACACAGTTGAATTCCTTTGCATAGTCAATAAAACACAAGTTAACATTTTTCTGGTATTCTTCTTTGATCCAATATCTATTTAATATAAGACATGATAACCCTTTTTACACTTCTCCTTCTGAATCTGGCTTGAATTTCTAGTAGTTCTCTGTTGATGTAATGCTACAATTGTTTTTGAATTATCTTCAGCAAAACTTTGTGTCTGATATTAATAATGTTGGTAAAAAATATTCATATTCTATTGGTTCATATTTCCTGGGAATGGGCACACATATTGGTTTCTTCCAGTTGTTTGACCAGGTAGCTGTCTATCAAATTTCTTGGCACAGAGAAGTGAACACTTAGTGTTGCATCCATTTGTCTAAACATCTCCTTTGGTATTTCATCCATTTCTGGGGCCTTGCTTTTTTTGCAATCCCTTCAGTGCAGCTTGGGCTTCTTCCTTCAATACCATTGATTCTTGATCATATAATACCTCTTGAAATGGCCAAACATCGATCAATT
>NW_006923872.1:7168-11741 GCF_000298275.1 Orycteropus afer afer
TAGTGATACTGCCTCGGAAACCCAAGGAGGGATCGCTATGAGTCAAGTCTGACTCGACAGCACATAACAACAACAACAACAGTGGATTCATTACTGGCAAAGTAAATGGGATCCTCCATTCACTTTGCCATCTTGTTCTGTTTCTGAGAGCATTTCTTAAAAGTGAGATATACTACATATGATTTATTTTGTTTTCTAAAATCAAAATATGTTGTTTTTATTAAAATGTGTAAGTTTTTCCAAATATAGCAATGAAATTTTTTTTTTTTTTTTTTTTTTGATGATGCTGATGGTCCCTCTCACTATAAAGTCTTACTCAGCAGGAAAGGGATGTGAGCCAGAGCAAAGATGGCCCCAATCAGCTATAACTAGCCCCACCACTTTGTAAAATATCCCAAAATATTCAAATTCAGTATGACTCACTGAATAAATTTTCCACAAAATAATATGCTATTGTAAACATTATAAGCTCAAATCACTAGAACGTCAGGTTCTAATAATCATAGAAACTGTGATATTGTGCTGGAAGAGACCATAAAGATTTCCATATGAACCTTTCCCAAATGGAGCTGCCTAATAATCTTTATGAAAATCACAAAGATATCTATTCAAATGTAGATTTGTGCACTTGTAATAGAAACTGGTTAATTCATCAAATGGAGTACCTAATCTAACTAGGATGTAGATGTATTCCATGGGCAAAATATTGAACGGTGCAGGAAGTATCAAAAGAAGATTGAAGGAATACAGAAGGGAACTCTATCAAAAAGAATTGGTCAATGCCAAACTATTTCAGGAGGTAGAATATAATCAGGAACCAGTGGTATTGAAGAAAGAAGTCAAAGCTGCATTAAACAAATCCGTGAAAAACAGGGTTCCAGGTATTGATGGAATACCCGCGGAGATGTTTAAACATATGGATGCAATGCTGGAGATGCTTACTTGTTTAATACCAAGAAATTTGGAAGACATCTACCTGGCCAACCAACTGGAAGAGAACAATAGTTGTGCCCATTGCAAAGAAAGGTGATCCAATACAACGTCCAAATTATTGAACAATGTCATTAATGTCAAATGTAAATACAACATTGCTCAAGATAGTTCAAAAATGGTTGCAATATATTGACAGGGAACTTCCAGAAACACAAGCTGGATTCAGAAGAGGATGTGGAACAGGAGATATCATTGCTGATGTCAGATGGATCTTGGCTGAAAAAGAATACCAGAAAGATGTTTTATTGATGAAGCAAAGGCATTTGACTGTGTGATATACAACTAATTATGACTAACATTGCAAAGAATGGGAATTCCAGAACACTTCATTGTGCTCATGGGGAACCTGTACATTGACCAAGTGACAGATATTCAAACAGAACAAGGGTTTAAAATCATGGTTTAAAATCAGGAAAAGTGTGAATTGGGGTTGTGTTCTTTCGCCATACTTTTTCAACCTGTATGCTGAGCAAATAATCTGACAAGCTGGACTGTATGAAAAAGAAAATAGCATTAGGACTGGAGGAAGATTTTTTAACAACATGTGATATGCAACTGACACAACCTTGCTTACTTAAAGTGAAAAGACTTAAAGCCCTGGCTGATGAAGATCAAAGATTATAGCCTTCAGTATGAATTATATCTCAACAAACACAAAACTAAAATCCTCATAACTGGAACAGTAAGCAACACTGTGGTAGAAAAGAATGACATTTTCAATGATTTCACTTTACTTGGATCCACAATCCATGTCCTTTAAAGAAGAAATCAAGAAATCAAATGGCAACTGCACTAGGAAAATTCTGCTTCAAAAGACTTTTAATGTAACAGAGGGAAGGTCTGTACTGATCCACACCATGGTATTCTCAACAGCCTCATATGCCTGTGAAAGCTGGACAGTGAATAAGGAAGACTGAAGAAGAATTGATGGCTTTGAATTGTGGTGTTGGTGAATATTGAAAATACCATGGGGTGCCAGAAGAATAAACCCATCTCTCTTAATAGAAGTACAGCCCGATTGCTGTGTAGATGTGTGAATGGTCATACTTCATCTTGTACTTTGATCATGTTATCAGAAAGGCCAGGGCCTACTTGATAAAGTAGAGGGTCATCAATAAAGAGGTAGACCCTCAAGAAGAAGGATTGACACAGTGGCTGCAATAATGGGCTCAAGAATAGCAATGATTGTGAGGATGATGCAAGATTAAGCAGTGTTTCATTCTGTTGTCACAGTGAATTAGAACTGACTATACATCAATTAACAATAACACTCTACCCAGGCACACAGCAAGACTACATATTCCAGCCATCCCTACAATTATATGAAAGCCATGTGACTAAGTTCTTTCTGGACAATAGAATATGGGTGGACATGAACTGCAATTTCAATTTTGGTCCAATAACCTTACTATTCACAATCGTCCATTCTTTATTGCCCATCAAAAAGTGAAATGGAGAAAATTCCAATGACCTAGAAGAACGTGCTCCCACAAAATATAAGGAACCAAGAAGTATCTACCTAAACTTACCTAAAAAAAACCTAAGAAGTGCTAAGGTTATCTTTTGCTTGCATTCTTCTTTCTCATGCATTCCTGCCCTCTGACCTATCTCCCTTTCCAAATCCTGCCCTTCTGATCTCACATGGTTGATTTTTCTAAGAAGTGTACCTACTGGGTACAATTGCTCACCTCATAGGCCTGTCTAAGGTTTGGCTGGAAGTTAAGCCATGGAAGTGAGTCCAATTCCAGGCACGAAGGGTGATTAGGGGCCATAATTTCAGGGGTTTTTTGTTTTGTTTTGTTTTACCAGTCTCTATCAGAGCACTAAGCTGATCTATTTTTTTTTTTTCCCTTAATTTTGAGTTTTGTTCCACATTTCTCTCCCAGTCTATTCATGATCTCCAATTTTGATCATTTTCTGAGTGGTTGGCAGTGGTAGCCAGGAACCATCTATTCTTCTGATCTCAGGTTCCTATAGGCTGAGGTTTCCATGTTCCACTAGTCTCTTGGACTAATCGTTTCCATGTGTCTTTGATTTTCTTCACTCATCTTTGCTCTGAAAAAGAAGAAACAAGTTGTTGCATCTTAGAGGGTGGCTCAAAGCTTTTAAGTCCCCAGGTGCTACTCTCCAAAGTAGGATGTAGAAGAAAGTTTTCATGTAGTGGTTTATGCCAATTTAGCTTGATGCCCCCCACGACCATGGTCCCAAACCTGTGGTCCCAGTGACTTACCCCCTCACGGCGCTTGGCTGTGGCTCAGAAGTTATCATAACTTTGCCCCTGTTAGCTCTATTTCTATATGGGAATTCTTATAGCAAATACAAATACATACATGGAAATATCATCTGCCAAATCTATATATTCCCTTTTGCCTTCCCACACCTTATCATTTTGCCTGTCTACCTATGTATCCACTCATAGATTAATGTTTGTTATTACCAGTAAAGCAATATTATGTATGTAAAATATTTATCTTTGTTGTCTCTATCTCTTGTGCACATCTTGGTGTCTTCCTTTCCTTAGTGTTATTGTGTTGGTCATTCACTTTTGGTATATTACTTTTCCCTTCATGCAAATCAACATGTTTCTTACCATCCTAGCAATTTTCCTTATCTGGCTTCCCATCCCTGGCAACTCACAAAGAAAATTTTCTTTCACGTGTAAAGTTTTCTTTGACTTTTTATAATAGTGGACTCATATAATATTTGTTCTTCTGTGATTGACTTATTTCACTCAGCATAATGTCTTCCAAATTTATCCATGTTATGAGATGTTGCATAGTTTTCCACTGTGTGTAGGTACCACAGCTTGGTTATCCATTCATCCATCAGTGGGCACTTAGTTTGTTTCTATTTCTTTGGTATTGTAAATAGTGGTGTGGTGAACACATTGTTGTGGTTAGGTGCAGTCCAGTCAGCTCAGACTCATAGAGATTGTCATACAACAGAACAAAACAGTGCTTGGTCATGTGCCATTCTCACAATCCTTTCTATACTTGAGCTTATCGTTAGAGACACTGGGTCAATCCATCTTGTTGAGGGTCTGCCCTTTTTTTGCTCATCTTCCTCTTTGCCAACATGATATCCTTCTCCAGTGAATTGTCCCTGCTGTCAACATGACCAAGCAGGTAAGACAACGTCTGCCCATTCTTACTTCCAAGGAGCATTCCAGCTGCACTTCTTCTATGACAATTTGTTTGTTTTTCTGGCAGTGCACGATATTTTCAGTATTCTTCACCAACACCACAATTCAAAAGCATCAACCTTTCTTCTGTTTTCCTTATTCATTGTCCAGCATTCATATGCATATGAAGTGACTGAAAATACCATAGCTTGGGTTGATGTTGCCATTGTTAAGTGCCGTCGATCATTTCTGACTCATAGCAACCCCATGAATAGCAGAACGAAACACTGCCCGATCCCGCGCCAGCCACACAATCCCTGCTATACTTGAGCCCATTATTGCAGCCACCGTGTCAATCAATCTTGTTGAAGGCCTCCCCCTCTTTCGTTCACCCTCCACCCTACGAAGCATGGCATTCTTCTCCAGGGAATGGTCTCTTCTTACAACATGACCAAAATA
>NW_006923872.1:14601-15339 GCF_000298275.1 Orycteropus afer afer
TCTTCAATACTTTAAGGAGATCTTTTACAGCAGATGTCCTTAGTGCATTATGACATCAGATTTCCTGACTGATGCTTCTATAGGTCTTGATTATAGATCCAAGTAATATAAATCTTTGATATCTTCAATCTTTTCTCCACTTATCATAATGTGGCTTATTGGTACAGTTGTGAGGAATTTTGTTTTCTTTATATTGAAGTATAATCCATACTGAAGACTATAGTTTTTAATCTTCATCAGTAAGTGTTTCAAGTCATCTTCATTTTTAAGCAAACAAGATTATGTCATCTACTTATCACAAGTTGTTAATGAGTCTTCCTCCAATCCTGATCCTTCATTCTTCATATAGTCCAGCTTCTCTGAGTATCTGCTGAGCATACAGATTGAATAAGTATGCTGAAAAGATACAACCTTGACACACACCATTCCTGATTTTAAAACATACAGTATCCTTGTTCTGGTCACACAACAGCTCCTTGTCTGTGTACAGGTTTCAAATGAGCACAATTAAGTGTTCTGAATTCCATTATTCTCAATTATTTCCATAATTTATTGTGATCCACACAGTTGAATGGTTTTGCACAGTCAACAAAATACAAGTAAGCATCTTTCTGGGATTCTTTGCTTTCAACAATGATCCATCTGACATCAGCAATGATATCTCTCATTCCATGTTCTCCTCAATCTAGCTTGCATTTCTGGAAGTTCCTATCAATATATTACTGCAACCAGTTTTAA
>NW_006923872.1:17259-17870 GCF_000298275.1 Orycteropus afer afer
AGGACCCATTAATATGACTATTATTCAAATTTATGCACCAACCACCAAAGCCAAAGATGAGGAAATTGAAGATTTTTATCAACTTCTGCAGTCTGCAATTGACCAAACTTGCAATCAAGATGTGTTTTTTATCACTGGTGACTGGAATGCAAAAGTTAGAAACAAAGAAAAATCACCGGTAGTTGGAAAATTTGGCCTTGGTGACAGAAATAATGCTGGAATTCACACTGACCAATTTTGCAAGACCAATGACTTGTTCATTGCAAACACCTTTTTTCAACAACACACACGGTGGCTAGACATGTGGACTTCACCAGATGGAACACACAGGAATCAGATTGACTCCATCTGTGGCAAGAGGCAATGGAGAAGCTCAGTACCTTCAGCCAAAACCAGTCCAGGAACTGATTGTGGAACAGACCATCAACCGCTCATATGCAAGTTCAACTTGAAGTTAAAGACAAAACAAGTCCACAAAAACCAAAATATGATCTAGAATATATACCTCCTGGATTTAGAGACCATCTAAAGAATAGGTTTGATGCTTTGAACACCAGTGACCGGAAATGAGATGAATTGTGGGATGACATCAAGAGCATCATCCATGAAGA
>NW_006923873.1:0-4419 GCF_000298275.1 Orycteropus afer afer
GAGGGGCTGAGGGCTGGGACTCTTCTATCTGAGGGAGGAATGGGTTGAGGTCACTTCAGAGTTTTAACAAGCATCATAGACACAGAACCAAGCGGGCACAAATGAGGGAAGATGGCCGCCAAGCAGACATCACCAAGGGACCAAGAACATCGGGGCTGCAGAAGCTGAAAGAGACAACGACCCTCCCCCAGAGCCAGCAGACAGTGTTCCCCTAGAGCCAGTGCCCTGACTGGGACTTCTAGCTTCCTAAACTGTGAGAAAAAAACCCATCCATTTGTCGTATTTCTGTTACAGCAGCAGTAAGGTACCAACCCAGGGGCTATCTTGTGAGATGAACAGGGTAAATCACGCTGCCACAGTTTAATGTCTGCCTGTTACTCGCCCCTGGGTTACGGGCTTTCATCCCAGCTCACATGCTGGCGAACGCTCCTCTGATCCCAGTGATGACTTCTGGTTTTCAGGCCTCAGAGAGATGATGGAAGCTGCCCAGGACCACACAGCCAGCAAACGGTGGAGCTGGATCATTCCCCCTGCGTCTGGCTGACCGCACCATCCGCCTTGTCATCATACATTCAGGGGACAGTACCACGTCTTAGTCATCTGTGAGTGTTTGCTGAAAGCTCAGATTACTTCTGCCAACGGATGAATGAAGAAATAAAATGTGGTGTATCCATATAGCAGGATGTTATGGAACCACCGAGTTGGTTCCAACTCATAGTCACCCCTCCTCCTTGGGTTTCCGAGGCAGTATCACTACAGAAGTAGATTGCCCAACCTTCCTTCTGAGGAGTGGCTGGTGGGGTTGAACCGCCAGCCTTCTGGTTAGCGGTCAAGTGCCTTAGGCACTGCACCACCAGAGCTCCTACCTTCACAGAAGCAAAGCCCAAACCAAACCCAGTGCCTGGAGGGGATTCTGACCCACAGCGCGCCCCTAGAGGACAGAGTAGAACTGCACCACAGGGTCTCCAAGGCTGTCAGTCTTTATGGGAGCAAAGCCCAAACCACACCCACTGGAAGCAAAGCCCAAACCAAGGTCACTGCCATTGACTTGACTTGACTCATAGAGACCCCTCCTTGGGTTTCTGAGGCGGTATCACTACGGGAGTAGATTGCCCAACCTTCCTTCCAAGGAGTGGCTGGAGTCCCTAGGTCATGCAAAAAGTTAAGTATTTGACTACCAGGCAAAAAGCTGATGGTTCGAACCCACCCAGAGACAGCTCAGAAGACAGGCCTGGTGATGTGTTTCTGAAAGGTGACAGCCTGGGAACCCTAGGGAGCAGTTCTCCGCTGACACGTGTGGTCACCACAAGTCAGAATCGACTTGGCAGCAAACGAACAAACAAAAAAAAAAAGGAGTGAGGTTCTGATACATCTACAACATGAATGAACCTCAAAAACCTGATATTGAGGGAAAGAAGGTAGACACAAAAAGTCACACGGTGTATGAGTCCACTTATATGAAGTATCACAAGCAAAGTGTTTCCTCTTCTCCAAACCAAGGGTCAAAGATTTCAGACTAAAGTGTGCTGAGTGACTCCATCACATAAATTGCCAAAGGGAGGTGCGATGAGGAAGGAAGACTATATGAGGAAGAGAGAGGACAGGACAGAGAGGAAGGGCACTGTCATAGTGGTCTGGATCTCAGAGGACAAAGAAAGAAGCCAAAGACTAAGTCTGTCTCCAGCTGGTGGAAATAGTCATAATGGTGCTGTTCAATTCTTTTCGTTTCCATTGAGCAGACCCCAACTCCTGGTGACCCCTGCATATCAGGGTGGAACTATAGAGTTTAGTCGACCTTTTGGTTAGCAGTCAACCATTAGCATCGCCTGAGGACTCAAAACAAAAAAACAGAAACACCCAAACCAGCTGCCTTCTAGTTGGTTCCAGCTCATAGGGACCCATGAACTTGATTACATTTTTTATGTTGTACATCATTATTATTATGCAGTAAATTATTTGATATGACCCTTTTAGCCATCTGTTGTCCAATCAGAATTTCCTGCTAGAATCTGATTTGAAAGGTTGAGTCTGTAACAGGTCAGACTGTGCTGAGCACTGAAGTTGGAGCGGCAATTGGTGTCATGGAGGCCCAAGGCATTATTAAACTGTAAAGAGAGCAGAGATGAAAAGAAGCCCTCAAAGGTGTCTGATGTTTGACCCAAAGGGAGTCTGTGGGCGTATTACATGGCATGTCAGGTTTGGCATGAGGAAGTGAGATGCATGCAGGAAGACCAGAAAACATGTAGAGTTTCATACTCACAGATCCCATAGACAAGACTCCAGCACAGCCTGCCTCAGGGAGTTTCACCTGGGAACAAAACAACCACAAGTTGGAACTGTGGAAGCTCACATGTGGCAGGGGTGAGGTCTTGAGGTTAATGTGTGCTGACGTTTGATTGGTCAGTTTAATGGCTTCTAGTCAAATCCACCAGCCACTCCTGGAAGGAAGATTGGGCAATCTGCTTCCATAGAGATACTGCCTCAGAAACCCAAGGAGGAGTCAGTATGAATGGAATTGACTCAACGGCAGTGAGTTTGGTTTGGTTTTTTTTAGGCGCAGTGCAGTGAATTGCTTGGTGTGGCCTTTCTAGCCAAGGTCTCTCTGACTCTTACTAGATGACTGGGTGGGATTATGCAAATGTGAGGTGCTTGTAGCCCACCAAGGGGATTGGATATCTTGTTAATAAAGTAAGGAAGGTACATGGCACCTTTATGTGGGTGGGACCATGTAGATAAGGTGTACGGAACCCTAACATGGGGATTGGTCAGTTTTGTCATCTTGCCAGACTTAAAATGAGCCATTGCAGAGGCAGAAAGGGTGGATCTCACTGCCATCAGGGAGGAGGAACTAGGAGCAGAACACATCCTCTGACCCAAGATCCCTACACTGAACCTTCCCCAACGAGGAGACAGAGCACTGTGACCCAGACAGTGGAAAACAACTGCAGAGGTAAGACGGCAGCAGAGGTAGCAGAACCAAGAGACCAGCGAGACAGATGGGTGGTAGAGGCCCACGGAGCGAGAAGGCTGAGTGCCTTTGGGCAGGAGGCTTAGTGGTGGAGTGGGGTACCTGTGGGCACTTATCAGCAGAGCTAAAAGAGCTTTGTAACACTTGCCCAAGCAGGACAGAGGCCAGGCCGAGGGGTTGCAGGCCAGAGAGAGGCATGCCTACAGTCACCACTGACAAAAAGCTGTCCCACCCAAAGCACTGTCTGCTGAGTGTTCCTGATCCCGAAATGTAATCATGATTATGGCCTGTGAGTTCTGTGTGGCCGTCACAATGAATTACCAAACCCAGCAGAGAAGTAGAGAGTGTCGTGGGAGTGGCGATTGGTGTCTCAATTTGTGAAAAGGGTGGAAGGTGGCTGCATGTCTGAACTCTGCCTCACAAGAATCAAACGTGGGCTGTTGATGCTGATCTTTGCCAAAAGGGTAACAGGGAGCATCTTCTGACCTCCACTAGCTTCACGCTGGGGAGACAGACTCACCGTCAGCAACATCACCCCAAGAGTGATCCCTATGAGGTGCTGCCACCCGCCAACCAATTTAAAAAAAAAAACCAATTCTAACATCAACCATCTCCGACACCTCCCATGGCACTCGCTACTTCTCTGCTGAGTTCAATAATTCATTGCAATGGCCACAGAGAACTTACAGACAATACTCATGGTTATGGGGTTTATTAGGGAAGTAACAGGTTACAATTCAGGTTCAGGATACAATTCTTCCATCAGGACAGATGGGTCTTCCATCGGCCACGCCCACAGGTACGCCTCTCTTTGGCCCTCAGCCTCTCAGCCTGGCCTCTGCCCTGCTTGGGCAAGTGTTCCAGAGTTCTCTGAGCTCTGTCAGTAGGTGCACCTCACTCCTCCAGCAAGCATACTGCCCACAGACACTCAGCTTTCTCACTCCATGGGCCAGCACGTCTGCTGCTGTCTCATGCCAGTCTCTCGGCTCTGCAACCCCTGCTGCCGTCAACTCTCTGCCATCTCAGTGCAGGGATCATGGGCCCAAGGACATGCTTCATTCCCAGTTTCTCCTTCGACCTTGATGGTCGTGAGTTCCCCCCTTTCCACCCCTGGGATGGTTCATTTGAAGCCTAGCAAGATGGCAAAACTAACCACTCCCCGTGTTATGGTTGCATACACCTTATGTGCATGGTCCCACCCCCACAGGGATGTCATGGACCTTAGCTACATTACTAACAAACTATCCATCCCCCTTGCTGTGCCCAAGAACCTCACATTTGCATAGTCCTACCCAGTCATTTGGTGTGAGTCACAAAAACCACAGCTAGAAGAGTATGAAGTAATTCGCTGCACCACAGGCACCCTCATGAAGTTAGAGGAGGGCAGACGTCACCCTCATGACATTTTTACAATGATCCTTATCCTTTTCCAAAATATTCTACCATTTACA
>NW_006923873.1:5513-6417 GCF_000298275.1 Orycteropus afer afer
AAACATCACCATCACAATCAGTCACTGTTCAGATGACTGAAATCACTACAACAGTAGTGCTTGCAGCCCAGCTACTTCTGTCTTCAGAGCTGTAGTTTCTCACAGCTTCCCCTCTGTGTCTTCACATGTGGTTTGGATTCTGTAAAACCTATGTTCAAATCCTGACTCTCTGCGTGACCGTAAACAAGCACTTCCCTCTTTAAAGCACAGTGTTCTCTTCTTTAATGTGGAGGCTATAACAACTATCTGAAACAGATCTTTTCATTAAACGAAAAATCAAACCCACTGCCATTGAGTGGATTCCGACTCATAGTAACCCTATGTGGTGGGTTCAAACCTCCAACGTTTTGGTTAGCAGCCCAACGCCCTAACCACAGTACCACCAAAGCTCGTATCTTTTCACTGGAGCTAATAAATAGGAAAAGGGCTCTGGTAGGGTAATGGTTAAGCCCTCTGGTGCCAACAGAAAAGTTGATGGTTGGGATTCTACCAGCTCTGCTACTTTGGGCATGTTGTAAGAAGGGACCATTCCCTGGAGGAAGCATGCTTGGTAAGGTGGAGGGTCGATGAAAGAGGGGAAGGCCCTCAACGAGATGGGTTGACACAGTGGCTGTGGCGATGGGTTCAAGTACAGCAAGGATCGTGGAGCTGGTGTGGGACAGGGCAGTGTTTTGTTCTGCTATCCATATGGTTGCTATGAGTCAGAGCTGACTCGATGGCACATAACGACAACAACTGCTGGAAAAGACCTGGTGACCTGCTTCTGTAAATATGACAGCCTAGAAGACCCTTTGGGGCAATTCTACTCTGTCACATGGGGTCACTGTTAGAACTGGCTCAATGGCACCTAGTAACAGCAACTATGAATACAAAGTGGGTGACCAGATTTAGGGCAGTGGTGGAT
>NW_006923873.1:8701-10499 GCF_000298275.1 Orycteropus afer afer
GGTGGTGGAATGGTTTAGAAAAGAGAACGGTGGCACAACTTGAAGGATGTAATCTGTTACTGAATTTTCCTTTTAGGAATTGTTGGGTAGGTGTAGTTTTTGCCAAGTATATTTTCACCACAACACCAAAAAAAAAAAAAAACACCAGAGTTACTGCTGGAAATACAATTATAATGGTAATTATGAAAGAGAGACAGAGGCAAAGATGTAGTCCTGAAACATTTATTGGGGACTTGTGTGTGCAGGGGAAGGCAAGGGTCAGACAGTGCCCTCCAGGGACTCAGGGGCTAGAGGAATAGATCAAATGAAATGCTGGACACCGCAATGCAAGGCTCAGAGAGATTTTGGGGGATTGTACAGAAAAGGCCATGAGGGTCCACAGGAGAGCTGATCTAAGGGTCACACCATGTAGTTAAACCCAGGAATCTGCCACGAGCTGGAGTGAAAATGGCCATCTTCACCAGTCTTCCACCAAGTGCGTGTTCTGCTACCTACTGACCGTGGACATGCCTAGGCTTCAACTCCACTCACTTTCTTCCTCTCATTGTCCCCCTTTTCTGCTCTCTTTCTTATTATTTACAACCAAATTAAAATTCCCATGGTAAACTTTAAATGATTCCTTCAAGAGCTGGCACCAAAAGTCCTCTTAGGGAGGATGCTATCACTGATGAGTAGACTGGATTGGAAAGAAAGACCTGGAATAGCTCTTCAAAGAGTCAAGGGTATGACGGGTAAATGGCTCTGTATTGTAAAGGGCAGGAATCTGGGGATGGGGGTGGCAGGAGGAGAGAGTGGAAGGACAACAGAACACCTCTGAGGATGGAAGTGGACAAAATTGAGAATTACTCCAGCGTAATAGCTGTTGTTGTTGTTGTTGTTGTTATGTGCCGTTGAGTCTGCCCCGACTCACAGCAACCCCTCCTTGGGTTTCCGAGGCGGTATCACTACAGAAGTAGATTGCCCAACCTTCCTTCTGAAGAGTGGCTGGTGGGTTTGAACTGCCAGCCTTCTGGTTAGCAGTCAAGTGCCTTAGGCACTATGCTACCAGAGCATAATAAGTAGCCTTCAGAAATGATTCGATCCAAGCAGCATGCGTGATCTGCCTACACTCCGAAGAAGCGAGGGCGGTGAGAGTTCATCTCAGTTATTTAGGACTTGTCATCAAGAGGAACCAATGGCTGGAGAAGGACCTCATGCTTGGGAAAGCAGAGAATCAGCAGACAAAAAGGAGACCCTCGATGAGAAGGACTGACGCAGGGACCGCAACAATGCACTGAAATATAGCAGCGACTGTAAGGGAGCACCAGGGCCGGACAGTGTTTCATTCTGTTTTCCATAAGGTCACCATGTGTCGGAGTTGACTCCATACAACCTAACAACAACCTGCCCTAGGCTGAGGCCCACAATCCCAAAACTAAAAACACATCAACAGTATCTTCATGCCTATTCCTTCCCCAAAACATCAGTGGCGTGAAGATTTTTTCTTGAGTGTGTAACCCTAAGATAAGCAGGAAATGCTTGTGGCTAAGCATGACTCAAGGTGAGAGGAAGCTAATCTGGGAGCCAGGTAGGAGAAGAAAGAGCTCCAAAGAGTCTCCCAGCCCCTTCCTCATATGGCCTTTAACTCAGCGTCTGGGGGTGAAGTAGAATTGACAGGTGTGTCGCGGGACTGGGCTGTGTCCTCACTCAGGGCCCTCTCCAGGCTGGCAGGCAGGGAGTGTATCAGTCTCTCTCGGAAGTCCTGGCCCATGAAGACGTAGAGCATTGGGTTGAGGCAGCTGTTGAAGAAGGCCAGAGC
>NW_006923873.1:10864-11903 GCF_000298275.1 Orycteropus afer afer
CAGACAGTCCCTTTGGGAGTAGACACGGTAGTCATACGGATGATAACTGGCAGGGTGAAGAGGAGGGCAATAATCCAAGGCCCAAGGATCACCTTCTTGGCCAGACTTACAGTGCGATGATTCTGAGCCCAGACTGGGTGCAGGACACAAATACAGCGGTCCAGAGCGATAAGAGCAATCAGAAAGACACTTCCAAATAGGTTTATGTCCACCACAGTGGTAATGAGCTTGCATAGGAACCAACCGAAAGGCCATTGTTTCCCCATGGCTTGAGAGACCATGGTGAATGGCAAGGTGGCAGTGAAGGAGAAGTCAGCTAAGGCCAGGTTCAGGTAAGAAATGGTGGTGACTGTGTGTTTCATCCGGAAGCCGGCCACCCAAATCACAAGCCCATTGCCGAGAATGCCGAGGACAAAGGTGATCCCATATATGACCTGAGAGAAGATGTCCAGGGCAGCGTAGCTGGAAGATTGAGCTTGGATCCCTCCGGACACATTCATGGGAAGAGAGGAATTGGTCTCCATCTTGTCCGCTCCTGAAACAGTTCAGTAATGGTCATTGTATACTTATGACCTTGAATGCAGCCCCTCCATGCCCTCATCTCTGCACCCATTGACCCTCCCACTCACATGTCCCTCTCCCTCCCTCACGGCCCTACTCCAGCCAGAAAATTATCACCACTGCCCATGGTGCCACTCACACCTATAAACTCACAACCTTCTATCAGACCCTTTGGGCAAGATTGCATCCACAAGGCGGCTGAACTATTAGGTATGTCGCTATGAGTCAGGTCTGATTCGATGGCACATAACAACAACAACAACAACATGCAGGAGGGAGTGTGCCCAAGACCATGTATAGGGTTGGCAGACAATGTTTCTACAAATGTATCGCTATGTTCTGCAAGAATTCCCAGGTATATAGTAGAGCTGACAAGGAACAAGATTGTAGTCACTTCTTGGTCATGGCCAGCTACTCAGAGGGAGTGAGTAGTTGGACCTGTGGGCTCGGGACCATAGTCACATCAAACTCAATTGGC
>NW_006923873.1:12658-13963 GCF_000298275.1 Orycteropus afer afer
AGTACTTAACATCAAATCCACCTACTCGGCTAAAGGACATAATGACCTTGCCTTCCAAGAGGAAAATATTGAGCCAAGGGCATATGGACAAAACAGGTACTGAAACAAAAACTTGTACATGAATGTTGCAACATCAGTCACAATATCTGAAAGGTGGAGACAGTCCAAATGTCTGCCATCACATGGATGGGTAAGCAAAGTGTGTTCTCTCCATACAGTGGGATCTTATTCCGTCATAGAAAGAAATGATGTACTGCTACAACATGGATGAACCTTGAAAGCAGTGTGCAGAGTGAAAATGCCAACTGTTACATGTCTCTACTTATATAAAATATCTGTAATAGGTGATTCCTGAAGGCACAAATTAGATTAGAGTTTACCACGGGCTGTGGAGAGTGGGAAACGGGGAGTTATTCCTTAACAAGTACAGAGTTTCTCTTTAGAGTGATGAAAAGTTCCAGAACTACATAGTGGTTATGGTTGCACAAGATAGTGAAGGGACTTAAAGGCACTGAAATCTACACTTAAAAATGCCTAAAATGGTAATTTGACGTTGTATTCATGTTACCACAATAAAAAAGGCAAAAATACAATAATAATAAAGGGTGAGTGGACATGAGAAAATTGTTAGGAGGCAGCTGCAGGGGCTCAGGTGGGAAGACGTAGGCTCAGGCTCTCCTCCAAGACATGCAACCTCTCCCTCCCTGTATCATGTCTCTCTTCTTGTTGTTGTTGTTGTTGTTATGTGCCCTCAAGTTGGACCCAACTCATAGCGACCCCTTTTTGGGTTTCCGAGGCAGTATCACTACAGAAGTAGATTGCCCCATCTTCCTTCAGAGGAGTGGCTGGTGGGTTTGAACCACCAGCTTTCTGGTTAGCGGTCAAGTGCCTTAGGCACTATGCTACCAGAGCTCCCCATGTCTTTCTTAGAAGGCATGAAAACCCCTTTTTAGTCCCCCATTATGAGAGACAAGGCATAATACTTTGTCACTTTTCAAAGACATTGAAGAGATGAGTGAGTGAACTAGCCAATGGGTCACCAAGTATTGTATCTTGTGGATCCTGTGCTACAGGAAATAGCACAGGGGTTCCTTCTCCACTGTCATCTCCATAATTATCTTGGCCAGATGGACAGGATGCTCCTAATTGCCCATTGGATGGCCTCAGTGCTCTCAGAGATGAATAAGATTGTGATAAGATAATGGTCCAAATATGTGCCGGGTGAGTATCTGTTTAATTCTATGGACTTCTTGTAATTATTTGATTTATAGTATCTCATTTCATTGCCTTTTTTTTTTTTTTTTT
>NW_006923873.1:14578-15653 GCF_000298275.1 Orycteropus afer afer
TCATTGCCTTTTATGTGTATAAAACAAAATATTTCCATTTTACAGAAAAGAAAATTGAGACTCAAAGCAATCACGATTTCTGCCCATGGTCACTTAAGTGCTAAGAGGTACAACAAGGATGTCAACCTAGTTTCTCTGATTTCAAATTTCCAACAACTAGGCTAAGTGTAGATCCATTGTTGGTAGCCTCAAGGCATCTGTTCTCTACTTCTTCCCAGCAACAGACGCCCCCCCCCCCCAGGAAAGTGACTCTCTCCTGATCTAAGAGGGACATCCTGCTTACTTTACATGAACTGTGGGATAGTGAGTAGTTTAGGAGTGGACATGTGATTAATTTATGGCCAAAGAAACAAGGGGAGACCATCTGTGGTGCTTCTGGGAAAGAAGCCTTGCTTTTGAGATGGAAACGCTAGAAGAGAGAGCCCACCTTTATGTCTCTGGCCAAGACCATGTCTGGAATCTCAGTCCTGGTTCATGCCAATAATCACTCTAATCATCAGAACTGCCACTAGTCCTGTACTCCTCAAATCCTGTATCAGATCACCTGGATTCAACATTCAGATTAGTGTTTGTTTAATGTTCAGATTCCAAGGCTCCAAACTCAGGTTTGCTGAAATCAGAAGCTCTTGTGGGAACCAGGACTCTGGGTTCTTTCAATCTTCTCCAAATGATTTTTATGACCAATGAATTGTGAGAGGGTCTACTCAAGGCTACTCTACCTTCTTCCAAGAAAAAGCTTTTCCTGATCTCCTATTCTGTTCTTGAAGCAAATCCTAGTACTTTCATTCAAAATTCAAAATCATTTGTGGTAAGGACAATTACCCCACCACACTTTCAGGTGAGGAAACCAAGACCTAGGAGAGTCAATGCTCGTTCAGCATCTCACCCAGACAGCCAGTTGAAGCAGAGAGATCTGCACCCAGACAATGAGGACTCTAGGAGCTCTGGTAGCATAGTGCCTAAGACACTTGGCTGCTAACCAGAAGGCCGGTGGTTCAAACCCACCAGCCACTCCTCAGAATGAAGGTTGGGCAATCTACTTCTGTAGTAATACTGCCTCAGAAACCCAAGGAAG
>NW_006923873.1:17733-18319 GCF_000298275.1 Orycteropus afer afer
CCCTCTAGTAAGGCATTGACTCAAGATACATCCCACCCTAATCCTGTCTCATTAACATAAGGGACAACTCACTCCAAAATGGGACCATAACCACAAGCATGTTGTTGTTGTTATGTGCCCTTGAGTTGGACCCAACTCATAGCAACCCCTCCTTGGGTTTCTGAGGCAGTATCACTATGGAAGTAGATTGCCCAACCTTACTTCTGAGGAGTAGCTGGTGGGTTTGAACCGCCAGCCTTCTGGTTAGCAGTCGAATGCGTTAGGCACTATGCTACCAGAGCTTCTAACCACAGGCATAGAGGCTGGGATTTACAGTGCATCACAGAATGGAAGACTGCAGCTAGAGGGCCATGTGCAGTAATGCCCTGCACTGTGCAGTAGGGTATTACGGATTCAGGACCTGATTTGATGCTAAGGTGACCAAGAGTCACATGGAAGTCAAACTCTCAGGGAATTAGAATAAAACAGATGGAAGAGGACATCATTTTTTTCTTTTTTTTTTTTTTTTATGAGGATTTGGGTGAAGATTTACAGAGTAAATTCACTTTTCATACAGCAGTTCACATATACTTTGTCTCATGTCATT
>NW_006923874.1:0-521 GCF_000298275.1 Orycteropus afer afer
GATTGTGGGGCTGGCGTGGGATTGGGCAGTGTTTCGTTCTGCTGTGCATGAGGTCGCTATGAGTCGGAAACCACTCGATGGCACTTAACAACAACAACTGTAAAAATTTGTATTTAAGTCATTGGGATAAGCCTACACTGATTTTTTTAGAAGCCTTCATGCATTCTTCATCAGGTATATCCATATAAGGAAAATCTGTTTGAAAGAACTTCTTATATGGTCTCTCTTTTTTTCATGCAAGTTCAAGTGTGTCAATGATGGTATAGTATGTGGTTATGCAAAATTGATCTCTGGCACTCCATATTTCTGGAACACTTCCGTCAGTTACTTGTTTCTTCCTAGTGCTTCTGTAATAGGGAACTGCTTGATAATCAGTATTTGGCAATATTTGTTTTGTTGTGTCTTCAAATTTTTCAATAATGCAACGCACTGCTGCTGAGTCTAATCTGACTCACAGTGACCCCTCCTTGGGTTTCCGAGGTGGTATCACTATGAAAGTAGATTGCCCAACCTTCCTTCTG
>NW_006923874.1:1581-2697 GCF_000298275.1 Orycteropus afer afer
TTTTCCATCTGTTGGAGATACATATCTTAAAACAATACTTAGCTGATCTTTGGGAAAAACACCAGGAGTGAAATCTACAGACAAAATGAAATGTCAAGCTATACTTATTTCACTGAAAAGAGGTGATTGAACATTATAATTTATTGAGTTTATTAATGCTTCCTTCGCACATTGTTTTAGACATATATGATGGGTTGCCTGTTTCTATGTTACCATATTTTGAGATGTTTGCTAAATTTGCTAAAAATGTATCAAAAGAGCAAGAAGTTGAAGTAAACCCCCCAAATTTCCATTTTGTAGGGACCCAAACATTTCATTTCTTCCTCAAAAAGGTAATCTACATCCAGTGATTGTCACAACAGGCACATGTTGCAATAACAGCTTTCTAATACTAATTTTCTTCATTAATTTGTGCTTCCAGCTTACGACTTAGCCAAATCCATGTCTTCAGTTTACATATGACAACATACAGTCTCTGTGAATTGAACTGTTTTCATGTTTATCAATCGTATTCAAATTGTGCCAACAAATTTCATCTGTAGCCAATCAAAAATTTAATGGTTTAAGACTGAATAATTCACCAACAATACAATATATAGAGCTGACTGATGGAGAATACGGTAGACACTTCCTCTTATAATTTCCACCACTAGTTTTGCACCCTAGAAATATATTCTGCCTACAGAACCTTGTTTGTTTACCATCCAGAAATTTTTGACATGAATTTTCAAGTGGTCCACTGTGATGTTGATAATCACTTGTCCCCTTTTGATCTGATCATTTACGTCACTAGAAGAAAAATCATTCCACAAATGAGGATCTGTTATTTGTGGGATCTGAAGATACAACAATTTCATATTCTAAAACAGTTTCACTTTCGACACCATTATTAATTTTTTTACTGTAGCAAGGAATGGATGCAGAGTTTGGAGCAAACTCTGTTATATTCATTTTACTATTAGTAATTTCAGCATGAGTGGTACTTGTACAACAGTTTGCACCCATTCAACTTCAGCATGCAACAGAAGCGTCTTTCAATTTCATTACATTTCAAAAAGGAAGTTAATGTTGGAACTTCTTTAAGGTTTCATAAATCCTTTTCTTTTTTGAAAATTC
>NW_006923874.1:7941-8472 GCF_000298275.1 Orycteropus afer afer
ATGTTCATCGCAGCACTGTTTACAATAGTCAAAAGATGGAAACAACCTAGGTTTCTATCAACTGAGGAATGGATAACCAAACTATGGTATGTACACACAATGGAATACTATTCAACCACAAAGAATAACATAGAATCTGTAAACACCGCATAACGTGGATGAACTTGGAGGACATTATACTGAACAAAATAAATCAATTACAGAAGGACAAATATTGTATTAGTCCATTATTGAAAGGTTTATCTATGGAAGGAAATTTTCTTTGTTGGTTACCAGGGGTGGGAAGGGAGGGGAGGGAACACTGTTAGATAGGTAGAGATAAATATTAATTTGAGTGAAGAGAAGGGCAATGTACCAAATGTGAGTGATCAAGATGGTGGCATTGAGGAAGAGGAAGACATAGAGAGGTACATGGGATGTGTAGACAACAAAGATGAACCCTTTTGCACATACAGTACTGCATTGTCAGTAAAGGCAAACATGGGTATACGGATGGATAGATGGGTGGACAGGCTGAACTATTAGGTATGT
>NW_006923874.1:8701-9657 GCF_000298275.1 Orycteropus afer afer
GAAAGGTCAGCGTTTCAGTGGAGCAAAGTTATGCCTTGCTCTCTCTTTCTTTCTCCTCTCTCCTCTCTCAGTCCCATCACAGAAGGGGAGTCTCCAAGAAATGGAAGAGGTGACATCAGAGTGGGAGCTTGCCAGGTAGTAAGGTGGGGGCAGGGTGCTCCAGGCTGAAGCAGCAGAAAGGTAGGAACATTGTTGGAAAAACCCACCCCTTTCAAGCAGTAGAGGGAGTTCTGTTCCTGCAGAGCACCAGCTGCCGGGAGGGGTGTGGGAAATGAGGCGGAGGGCTTTGTCAGTACCTTGTTTCGGCCATGGCCAGTCCATAGACCTTCATTTTAAGTACGACTGCCAGCCAAGCTCAGTATAGATCAGCCTGGATCTATGCTCAGCAAAGTTACAGATTCTGAGAGTTAGTTAGTGATTGTTGCTTTAAGCCACTGGGGCTTGAGGGTGACCTGTCATGAAGCACTGTAGCTATTCACAATGCCAGTAACTATTATGTGACTTTATACCATTATCTTATCCATTTTTCTACTGATGGGCACTAGGGTCGTTTCAATCTTTCGCTGAACAGTGATCCTTTGGACATACTCGTAAATGTTTCTTGGTGCACACAGACACGGGTTTCTCTTGGGAGTAGAGCTAGAAGTAGAAATCAAATATTCACCTTCCTAAGTCTATGTCCAATTGTCTTCCAAGGTGACTGTGCCTATTTTCACTACTACCAGACACTCTTGATCCCATTCTGTCCAACACTTGCTGTCAGACTTGTTATTTTTTTCTGTCTCTCTATTGTACTTTGAATGCAAATTTACATAGCAAACTTGTTTTACTTTCAGCAGTTCATGCATTTCTGGGCTCATGGCCCTGATTACCGCCCTCGGCCTTAATTCTTGCCAACTGAATCAGCATCTCGTGATGAATTTGATTGACCGGAGTCCTAGTGAGGTTGAGTATGT
>NW_006923874.1:10827-13424 GCF_000298275.1 Orycteropus afer afer
CCATCGTTGCATCTAGATGGCTGCTAGCAAGCTTTTAAGATCCCAGTCACTACTCCCCAAAGTAGGAGGTGGAACAATGTTTTGTGTAGTATGTTATGCCAATTGAGCTTGATATCCCTGTGTTTAGTATGGCTTTTATGAGTCAAATTTCTTAAATTCAACGTAGCCAAATTTGTCAATCTTTTCTTTGATGTTTGGTATTTCTTATGTTTTACTTATTAATAGTAAACAATTGGATACTGAATCATCTACAGCTGAGTAAGTTAAATAAATTATGATATTCATGTGATGAAATACTATATGCAATTGAAAATCACATTTTAGATGAATATTTATACTTATATATATTTCACATTAGCAGTAAAAATAGCAGATGACAAAATATTGGCCATGTTTCTATTTTTGCGTGTATCAGAATGAACTAAAACATCCCTCTCCTCCATTACACACAGACTTTGAATAAGTGACAATCTTCACATGGATTGCCAGTGTTGGCATTGACCTACAGCAACTGGTTTGTTGTTTTTCATTCAAGCTGGGCCCATCCCTGCAGGGGAGACAAAGAGAGCCTTTTACTGCCAGAGCAGGTGCCATTGTAATACAAGCCAAGCTCTGCAGGCAAATCTACTGATCCAAAGGAGGTAAGGCCAAGGTCATATGGACAAGGGAAGTATATTCCCTTGATTTGAAATTGGCCTGTTGTTTCTGTGAGATAAACAAGGGAAATAGTGCTCACTTAGTGAGATGTCCTTATGACATCTTAGCTCTTGTCTTTAGGAGTAGTTCCCACAGCTGTCTTTGGGAGGATACTGAGCCGGACTGGGGACCCCATCTTCGTCCCTGAGGAAGATACCAGATCAGGGTGGAGGAGGGAAGGGAGGACGTTGGTGGTTCAGGAGTCGAATCTCATCTTCTGTGAGAGAGACCTGGGTCTAATTTGCAGCTCACGAACCTCACGTGCAGGCCCCACCAGCCTTTCAGTGCAGCCTTGCATGTTGCTGTGGGGCTGAACAGACTTCGGGGGAGCGTCCAGACTAAGATAGACAAGAAAGAAAGGTCTGGCCATCTGCTTCCAAAAATCAGCCAATGAATATCCCATGGATCACAAGCCTCCAACCCACAACCAGTCATGGGAATGGCAGCATTTCCTTTTGTGGTACGTAGCGTCACTTGATAGCAGCTAACAACAGCAAGAGGGTGAGAGTCAGAATTTCTCTACCAGAGAAACTTTGGAGCATCTGTTGGAAGGAGGGACTTCAAGATTTGCCTTAAAATTACATTTGTGTAACAAATGCCCGATTTATTTATATTGTCTATTTCAAGTGGCTTGTATGTGTTGGGGAGCCTCTATGGAGACCGGTGGCTGCTAAAGGCCCCTTAAGCCACCTCTTGTGCCATAGCTCATCTACAGCTAAAGGGACAAGGACTTCTTTCTCCAGTTGGGAAGCAATGCATATCTAAGACAGGGAGGCGAAGCCTAGCATATACCAGACAGAGGACTTAGGAGGCGCTGCAGAGGAGTACAGGGAGCTAGAAAAGACAGGTGGAGAGGAGGACCCCTCTCCTCTGGAGGACCCCTCCTTATTGATGACCAACTGCACAGGTTTTCTATTTCCTCCCCCAACACTGCCCAGCCCTCAGAGACTCCCGCCTTGGGCAAAGACCTGCCTATGCCCATCTTGTCATCTGGCGTATTACATGAGGAGAACCTTGGGCCCTATATGAGAAGAGTTGCAGGCACTGAGCCTGGGCTGCTGGGACAGAAAAAGTCAGATTTCACCTCTCCCCGGGGAAAGGACCTCTGTTGGTGTGGTGCCTGAGGCATCTGACTGCTAACTAGAAAGTTGGTGGTTCAAATCCACCAGCTGCTCTGAGGAAGGAAGATGGGGCAATCTACTTCTGTATCACCTCGGAAACCCAATGGTGGTCACTATAAGTTGGAACCGACTCGATGGCAGTGAATTTGGTTTGGTTTGGTTTCTTGAGGGAAGAACACAGGTAGTGCAGTGTAGTGAGTTGCTTAACATGGCCCTTCTAGCCATAGTCTTTGTGAGTCCTACACATTGAGTGAGTGGGGACTATGTAAATAGGGTGTATGAATAATGACAGGATTGGTCAGTATTGCCATCTTAAAAAAAAATCAGTCCCAGAGCACAGAGGGACCACTACCACCAAGAGGAGACACGGCAGCAGAGCACATCCTTCAGACCTGGAATCCCTGTGCTAAGAACCTCCTCGATCCAGGAAACAGAAGGAGAGCTGTAACACCGGAGCCAATGTGAGCTGGTGAGAAGCAGGAATAGAGCAATGACAGCAGCGGAGACAGCCGGACCAGACTAGCAGGAGATGGTGCAGCGGGCTTTGCAGCCCACAGAGCAAGACAGCTGAGTGTCTTTGAGCAGGAAGCTTGCTTGTGGAGTTGGGTGCTTCCTATTGGCAGAGTGAAAAGAGCAAGACAGAAGCTGGGCCGAAGGGCCCAGGGGCTGAGGGAGAGGCTTGTCTGTGGGCACAGCTGAGAAGAAGCTGTCCTGACTGAAGAACTCTATCCTGAGTTGTTCCTGGTTCTGAACACATAACCTGTTACTTCCCTAATAAAG
>NW_006923874.1:15014-16240 GCF_000298275.1 Orycteropus afer afer
CCTCAGTGTCCACCCTGAGAAGGGCACCTCAACTTACAGACTTCTACCTTCTAGGTGGACCTCAGGACCTCAGCCCACCTCTGTCTCCTTGAGGTCCTGCACAGCCAGGTTGGGAGCCAGGTCCACCCTCTGCATGACCGTCTCACCCTGTCAAGTGGACCATCCCCCCAGCCGTCTGAGTTCAGGAGCAGCTTTGACGTCTTCTTCCCGGCTACCCTGTCCCATCAACCACTGGGCACTGTCCCATTCTCTGAAATAATTCTGTTACTCATCTCCTTCTCATCTTCCCACAAGTCACTCAGACCATATCAACAGCCTCCAGCCTCCAGGCTGGTCTCCTTCAGTCCCTTCTATAGTAGGATAGGGAGATCCCTGCCTAACACTTCATGAATTTCCCATCACCCAGAGACTTGAGTTCAAAGTCACTGACTGGCCTCCAAGATCCTGCATCATTTCCCTCCATCACATCTCCACTCTCTCCACCCACTCCCACCCAGAACCTCTATCACACCTGGCTTCTGCCTCTCCTGGCAGCTCCTTTTTCTTCAAGCCTTAGCTCAGCCATCCTCTGGCTGCCCACTCACTCTTCAAAACTACTTATACCCTCCTCTGCCTTCCTCAGAACTGGGTGTGGATTTCTGATTTCATCCTCACACTGCATTGGTGAGATTCTCTGGGCCCCCCACCAGACCCAAGAATAACTTCAGACGGGGCCAAACTTGGTTCTGCCCTGTGTCCCCACACCCAGAACAGGGATGGCCAGCACTTGTTGAATCAATTGTCCTGGTTTACAAACAGAGAAGCTCAGTCCAAGAAGTGTCCCATGGTACCTGCCTGCAACACTCAGTAGCTGAAGTTGTCGCAGACCCTCTGCCTCCAAGTTCCTCATTCACAGTCCCATTACCACCTCTCCATGAATCCTGGACCTTCACATCTGTCTCAAGGTGAGTGAGGCTTGGAGGGTGGGTTTGGACATGGCAGGACATCAGAGAATTCTAGACCACACTGTGTTATTGGCGTCCATTAGCCACTCAGTCCCTAGATGGAGCCTACCTTGGGAGGAGGCGTGACAATGAACATCAGCCTTACCCAGGCCTGCAGAGCACACGTGAAGCAAAGGCATCACATCCCTGATGGACCAGTCAGGAACTGGAGCCAGGACCCAGAGGCCCAGAGCAGATCCAAGAAGAAACTTGGCTTCCTTACCTCCTGCCCTGGCTTCCTGC
>NW_006923875.1:0-549 GCF_000298275.1 Orycteropus afer afer
TCATATCAACACGTCACCATGGTAGGACAAACTGACAGATCAGTTTGTCTCCCTGTTAGAAACCTCTCCTACCACCTTTACCTGGGTCCCTGCAGCTGACTCCTCCTCTGTCCAGATTCCTAGGCCTTTTAATCCGTTTCTCCCGCTCTCTCACCCTGCTGCTTTGGGTGAGCCTGATTTCCCTCTCCTCACCTGGATCCCTGTGGCTGACTGCTTCTCTGTCCAGGTTCCTGGCTTTTAATCCCCTTTTTCCTGCTCTCTTGCACTGCTGTTTTGTGTGTGCCTGACTTCCTTCACCTCACCTGGATCCCTGTGGCTGACTTTTCCTCTGTCAGATTCCTGGTTTTTAATCCCCGTTTTCTTGCTCTCCCACCCTGCTGCCTTGCACATGCCTGAGTTCCTCTCCTCACCTGGATCCCTGAGGCTGACTGGTCCTCTGTCCAAGTTCCTGGCTTTTTTATTCCCTTTCTCCCACTCTCCCACCCTACTGCTTTGGACATTCCTGAGTTCCTTCTCTTCACCTGGATCCCTGCGGCTGACTGCTCCTCT
>NW_006923875.1:3345-4068 GCF_000298275.1 Orycteropus afer afer
TGGTGGAACCTCTGAGTCTATGGCCCCTAACTGCCCTTCAGGTCTGGAATTGAACCCTCACCTGTGGTTTCCAGCCAAACAAAATATAGGCATATGAGTTGAACATTTACCTGAGGTAGACACACTCCTTGGAAAAAACAATCATGGGAGAAAGACAGGCTGCTTATGCACAGGGAGATAGCTCTGGGGGCAAGAGTGCATGGAGGGATGGACCTAAAGAAGAGGTAACTATGGGGAGGAAATGGGTGGGGAGCTGTTGCATCATTGTGGTAAATTGTGGTCAATGTCATGAGACAAAGTGAATGTGAACTGCTCTATGGAAAGTTAATTTGCTCTGTAAATTTTCACCCAAATCACAATTAAAAAAAGAAAAAGAAAAGAACATTTACAATGATGACAGGAAAAAAAAAAAAAAGACCTGTTGAGTCTGCTTATGCACAACCAAACACCTCATGGGATTTAGTTTCTTCATTTGGAGGTTTAGGGTCATGGTTTCATGGAACATCCCGGTTAATTGGCCTTGTTTTCATTATGTGCTGTCGAGTCAGACCCAACTCATAGAGACCCCTCCTTGGGTTGCCAAGGCAGTATCACTATGGAAGATTGCCCAACCTTCCTTCCAAGGATTGGCTGGTGGGTTTGAACCACCAGCCTTCTGGTTAGCAGTCAAGTGCCTTAGGCACTATGATACCAGAGCTCCTATTAATTGGCCTAAAATATATA
>NW_006923875.1:4763-5779 GCF_000298275.1 Orycteropus afer afer
TAATAGGATAATATCCATTCAGCTACAAATAAGACTAGTTAATACAATTATTATTCAAATTTACACACCAATACTTATGCCAAAATTAAAAACATTGAACATTTTATCAACTTCTGAAGTCTGAAACAATCACACGAACAATCAAGATACATTGATAGTCATTGGTGATTGCATTACAAAGTTGAAAACTAGGAAGAATCAGTTGTTGGAAAACATTGCCTTGGAGATAGTTATGATACCAGAGATCATATGGTGGATTTCTACAAGACCAATAACTTACATCAGAAATATCTTTTCTCAATAGCATGAATGACAACTATATTTGTGGAGCACACAGAAATTAAATTGAATATATTTTCAGAAAGAAAGAGTGAGGTTCCATATCATCATTCAGACAAGGTCAGAAGGTGTCTATGGAACAGACCACCAATTGTTAAGATACAAGTTAAAGTTGTATGTTCTCAACAACAACAGATAAATTAAATTTAGGAAAATAAGACAAAAATTATTGTCAGAAGAGACCAACACTTGCAGACTAGCTAAAGAAAATCTAAGAAATTATGAAGTAAAAAAGCTGAACAGATGATTTCAAGGGTAGCTGAAGAAGACAAGTAAATATTATAATGAAATGTGCAAGGATCTGGAGTTAGAAAACTAAAAGGGAAGAGTATATTGAGCATTCGTCAAGTACAACATTTGAAGAAAAATTTCTAACCTTGAGTTGAATATTGACAGATTATAAGGCAAAATATTAAATAATGTAAGAAACATCAAAAAATAATAGAAGGAATATAAAAAAATCACTGTACCAAAAGGGATAGATTGATGTTTGACCATTTTAGGATGTGGCATATGATCAAGGACCTGTGGTACTGGAAGAAGAAGTCCACACTACACTAAAGTTATTGGTGAAAAACAAGGGTCATAGATAGAACACTAATTTAGATGTTTCAGCGAAAGAAGGCAATGCTGGAAGAGCTCACTTGTCTGTGCCAAGAAATTGAGAAGAGAGCTAC
>NW_006923875.1:6804-7438 GCF_000298275.1 Orycteropus afer afer
CATGATATCCTCCTCCAGAAAATGGTCCCTTCTGACAACATGATCAAAGTAGGTGAGATGGAGTCTGGTCATTCTCACTTTCAAGGAACATTTGGGCTGCACTTGTTCCAGGACAGATTTGTTTGTTCTTCTTGCAGTCTATGGTATTTTCAGTATTCTTTGCAAGCACGACAAATCAAAAGCATCAATTCTTCAGTCTTTCTTATCCATTGTCCAGCTTTTACATGCATATTAAGTGACTGAAAATACCATACCTTGGGTTAGGCATACCTTAGTCTTCAAAAAGACATCGTTGTTCTTCAGCACTATGAAAAGGTCTTTTGCAGCAGATTTGTCCAGTGCAATACAATATCTGATTGCTTGACTGTTGCTTCCACAGGTGTTGACTGTGAATCCAAGTAATATGAAATCTTTGACAATTTCAATCTTTCCAATTAAATGCTCTGGAATTCCCATTCTTTGCAATATTATCCATAATTTGTTATGATACACAGTCATAACAAATTCTTTTACAAAGTCAATAAAACACAGTAAACACCTTGCTGGTATTCTGTGCTTTCAGACAAGATCCAACTGACATTAACAATGATGTCCCTCATTCCACTTCCTCTTCTGAATCCAGCTTGCATTTCTG
>NW_006923875.1:12998-15699 GCF_000298275.1 Orycteropus afer afer
ATTCTCAAACAAGGTCAAATTCAGGTATAAGGGTTTCTCAAACAAGGTCAAGGTCAGGTATAGGGGTTAGGATTTTAACGTGTTTTTGGGAAAAACAATTCATTCTACCACAATGATCAATAAATTGTAGTAGATAAAAAAATGTAAACTATAAAAAGATTTAATTTAAAAAAAATCAGAGCAGACATGGTTGTAAAAATAAATAAATTGGGTTTTTACATAGTTCATCACTTTAGTGTTATTATCCACCACTTGTCTGTGAGTTCGTCATACTTTGGTGGTTTTTGTGTTGCTATGAAGTTGGAGGCTATGCCGCCAATATTAAAAATACCATCAAGGTCATCCATGGTGGATAGGTTTCAACACAGCTTCCAGAATAAGACAGACTCGGAAGAAGAAAGGGGCCATCCACTCCTCAAAGAATCGACCAGTGAAAATCTTATGAATAGTAGTGAAACATTGTATGATATATTACTGGAAATCTTTATAAATAGCCCTAAAACATTGTTAAACGTAAAACCAGAAGATGAGCCCCTAAAGTCAGAAGAGATTCAAAATACAACTGGGAAGACCTGCCTACTCAAAGTAGAGTCTACATGAATGACATGGATTTGGGACCTCCAGGATCTGATGACTCAAAATAGGAATAAATAGCTGCAAACCTCCACTAATAATCAGAAAGTGAAATGTACAAAGTAAGAATCTAGGAAAATTGGAAATTGTCAAAAATAAAATGAAACTCATAAAGATCAATATCCTAGGCATTAGTGAGCTGAAACGGTTTAGCTATTTTCCATGAGACAACCATATAATTTACTATGTCAAGAATGACAAATTGAAGAGGAATGGCATTCATTCATAATCACAGAAACTGTTTCAATATCTATCCTGAAATATAATTCTGTCAGAGATGGGATAATATCCATATGCCTACAAGGAAGACTAATCAATACTACTATTACTCAAATTTGTGCACCAATCACTAAAGCCAAAGACAAGGAAATTGAAGATTTTAAAATTTTTTGCAGTGTGAAATTGACTAACCAAGCAATGAAGATGCATTGATTATTACTTCTGTTTGGAATACAAAAGTTGGAAACAAAGAAAAATCACTGGTACTTGAAAAATATGGTAATAGAAATGATGACAGAGATCACATGATAGAATTTTGTAAGACCAATTACATGTTCATTGTGAATACCTCTTTTCAACAACACAATCAGCAGCTATACACATGGACCCCACGGGATGGTGTAAACAAAAATCAGATCAACTACATCTGTGGAAAGAAGTAATGGAGAAGTTTCATACCTTCATCCAAAACAAAGCCAGAAGCTAACTATAGAACAGACCACTAATTGGCCATACACAAGTTCAAGTTGAGGCTAAAGACAATTAAACAAGTCCACAAAAGCCAAAAAATATGGCCTTGATTATATTCCACCTGAATTTAGAGACCATCTGAAGAATAGATTTGACTCATTGATAGATTTGGACCCACCAAGGACCAAAATGATTATGGGATGACATCAAGAGCATCATACATGAGGAAAACAAAAGGTTATTAAAAAGACAGGAAAGGAAGAAAAGACCAGAATAGATGTCAGAAGAGTCTCTGAAACTTGCTCTTGTATGGAATGCTGCTAAATCAAATGGAAGAAATGACAAGATAAAAGAGCGGAATGGAAGATTTCAAAGAGCACATTGAGAAGACAAAGTCAATTATTATAATGAAATGTGAGAAGACCTGGAGTTAGAAAACCAAAATGGAATAACACACACAGCATTTCTCAAGCTGAAATAATAGAGGAAAAAATTAAAGCCTTTAGTTGCAATATTGAAAGTTTCTATGTGCAAAATATTGAATGATACGGGAAACATGAAACAAAGATGGAAGGAAGATATAGAGTCACTGTACAAAAAATAATTGGTTGATGTTCATTTATTTCAGAAAGTAGTATATGATCAAGAAGCCAGAGATACAGTAAAGGAACTGGTGAAAAACAAGGCTCCAGGAATTGACAGAATACCTCTTGAAATGTTTCAACAAACCAATGCAGCTCTGAGGGTACTTACTTTTCTATATCAAGTAATTTGGAAGACAACCACCTGGTCAACTGATGGAAAGTGTTCCACATTTTTATCCATTCCAAAGAAAGGTGATCCCACAGAAAGTGGAAATTATCAAACAATATCGTGAATATCACATGGAAGTTAAATGCTGATGAAGTAATTAAAAAATGATTGCAGCACTATATTGACAGGGAACTTTCAGAAATGCAAGCTAGATTCAGAAGAGGACATGGAATGATGGTTATCATTGCTGATGTCAGATTGATATTGGCAAAAAACAAAGAATACCAGGAAGATGTTTACTTGTGTTTTTGACTATGCATAAATTTTAAACTCTGTGGATCATAACAAATTACAGACAACACTGAAACTACTGTGAATTCCAGAATGCTTAAGTGTGCTCATGAGGTGTACATAAACTAGAGGGTATCATTTAAGCAGAACAAGGGAATACTGCATGGTTTAAAATCACGAAAGTTGTGTGTCAGTGTTGTATATTTTCACTATACTTATTCACTCTGTATGCTGAGAAAATAATCCAAGAAGCTTAACTATATAAAGAATAACTCCACATCAGAATTGGAGGAAGAGTCTTTAACAACCTTTGATATGCAGATAACACAACTTT
>NW_006923875.1:15799-18495 GCF_000298275.1 Orycteropus afer afer
TTTCTTCCTTTTGTTTTAGCTATCCTCCATTCAAGAGCAAGTTTCAGTCTCTTCTGACATCCATTTTGATCTTTCCTTCCTCTTCTGTCTTTTTAATGACCTTTCCTTTCTTTACATATGATGTTCTTGATGTCATCCCACAATTTGTCTGGTTTTCAGTCATTGGTGTTCAGTGCATCAAATCTACACTTCATGGTCTCTAAATTCAGATGGGATATTATCAAGGTCATATTTTGGCTCTCATGGACTTGTTTTCATTTTCTTCAGCTTCAACTCGAACTTACATATGAGCAGTTGATGGTCTGCTCCACACTTAGCTCTTGGCTTTGTTTTGACTGATGATATTGAGCTTTTCCATTGTCTCTTTCTACAGATATAGTCAATTTGATTCGTGTATTTCATCTGGTGAGGTCCATGCATATAGCCACCTCTTATGTTGTTGGAAAAGGTATTTGGTATGAATAAGTCATTAGTCTTGCAAAATTCTGTGATGTGATCTCCAGCATCATTTTTATCATCAAGGCCATATTTTCCAAGTGTTGCTGCTTTTTGGTTTCCAACTTTTTCACTCCAATTACCAGCCATGATCAGTATATATTGATTGTGTGCTTTGTCAATTTCTGACTGCAGAAGTTAGTAAAAAGCTTCAACTTCTTCATATTTTGCTTTCATTGTTGTTGCATAAATTTGAGTAATAGTCATGTTTGCTGGTCTTCCTTGTAGGTATATGGGTGTTATACTATCACTGACAGCAATATATATAACTTGGAGCTCTGATGACATAGTGCCTAAGGCATTTGACTGTTAACCTTGGAAGGAAGGTTGGGCAATCTACTTCCATAGAGATACTGCCTTGGAAACCCAAAGAAGGGCGGTTATAAGTCAGGAGTGACTCAACAGCAGTGAGTTTGGGTTTTTTTTTTTTTTTTTTTTTTTTTGTATGTACAACTTAAAAATAAAGTTTTGTATAGATCTATTATTTTAATTTGTTTTGTATACCACAAGATAAATGGTTTAGAAAAAATTATGTGTGTGTGTATATGTGTGTGTATGTGTGTATAAAACTTAAATATATCAATTCAGGAATAATGAGTCTATGTATTGTTGAAAGTTTGCACTCTAAAGCAATAAAATTATTTGACCAGCTATAAATTGTCAATAGTGTAATTTTTGTTAGGTGTTACCGAGTCATTTTGACTTCTAGTGATCATATACAACAGAACATAACATTGCTCAGTCTTGAGCTAGCAAAATTGCTAGCATGCTTGAGTCTATCATCATAGCCATTGTATCAATTAATCTCTTTGAGGTTCTTCTTCTTTCTCACTGACCCTCTACTTTACCCAGCATGAGATCCTTCTCCAGGGATATCAGTAAATCCTATGAATCAATTCACACCCTGTGTGAATATCTTCTTTTTCTGTGTATTCAAATTCAAAATAAGACAGTATAATATGATTGGTACACTAGTACAAGCAGTATAGGCTTAAATTCTGGCTCTAGCAGCTATCTTGGAGTAGACTGTAGCCACACTTGGCCTCAACTTTTTCAGGTATAAATGGCAATTACAGTAATACAGTCATGATCATTGAGTTAATTTATATAAAGGAAATACATAAGTAATCAATAAATGTTAGTGATTATTATCATGTCCAAATATTTGATATACATGTCTTTCAAAACTTCTTATGTTCAAATTTGTTCATAATTTCCTTTATGTTAATTTAAATGTTTAAAGTTTCCAACTCATGCATCAACAGACCAATTCTCTTATGGGAACATATAATTAACATTTTTCAACTTTAAAATATTAAAAACAATTATGCTAATATAAAAAATAACTATATACTTACAGTCATAATTGTTAATTTTGTCTTTAATTTCTCATTTCTATTTAGTAATTTTGTAGAATTAATTTCTTCCATTTTTGAAGTCTTTCTGTATAATTCAAATTATGAACAATACATTGATGAAACAAGGTTTTAAAAATATTGCTCCATAAAGTTCCTTTTAAATCCAAAATTTTTGAACCTCTTCCAAAGGAGGTCAACAAACTAACCTTAAGCAATGATGTACAGAAGAGTTATTTTAGATGAAAGACAATGCCCACAAACTTGTCCACTTCTTACCATTAAAATGTTTTGATCACTTCTCTTCTCATGTTTAATGATGAAGGTGAGAAACGCTAATTAGGCTTTTCACTGTGACTTGTTTAATCTTTTTCTTGCCTAGATTTCAGGGAATGTGTTTGATCTGAAGAAGTGATTTAGAATAAATTTCAATGAGTATAAAATGGAATTTTTAAAAGTTAATGAATTTAATTTCTGATGAATTAGATATTTCATATAATTTTCTTTAATGTCAATTTGTGAAACTCAAGCAAAAAAATCTTAATGTAGCATATATGTATTAAATTTTAGCAATTTTAATGCCATTTCTATGTAAATTTCAGTACTTCAGGGGGAAAAATCATTTCAAATAACAGAACTATATAAAATTCTTACAGAATTTTAAATGATAAATCTTTAAAAACATTTTTTGCAGCACGTTCCACTCTGCAATGTTTAAAGGAAAACTACTGAACTGTATACAATATTATACAAGAAAGGAAGTAAATCTAAATTTTCTTCAACTTTATTTTAATATACCATATGACATAAATATTTGTAGCCCATGTTGTTGTTGTTGTTGTTGTT
>NW_006923875.1:18595-19362 GCF_000298275.1 Orycteropus afer afer
ACAACATATTGCACTGGGCAAATCTGCTCCAAAAGACCTCTTTAAAGTGCTGAAGAGCAAAGATGTCTTTTAGCAAAGACTAAGGTGTTCCTAACCCATTGTTAGGAAAAAAGCCATGGTATTTTTAATCACCAAGAGGCATGTGAAACTTGGACAATGCATAAGAAAGACTGAAGAAGAGTCAATACTTTTGAGTTATGGTGGCCGTGAAGAGTACTGAAAGTATCCTAGGCTGCCAGATGAACTAACAAATCTGTCCTGGAAGAAGTGCAGTCTGAATGCTAGTTGGAAGCTAGAATAGCCAGACTACGTCTCACTCACTTTTTTCATGCTGTCAGAAAGAACTGTTCCCTGGAGAATGATATAATGCTTGGTAAAGTGGAGGGTAGAGAAAATAGGGAAGACTCTCAACAAGGTGGATTGACACAGTGGCTGCAATAATGGGTCCGGGGATAGCAAGGACTGTGAGGCTGGCACATGATAGGGCAATATTTCCTTCTGCTGTGCATTGAGTGGTTATGAGTCAGAGCCATTTAGAGGGCACCTAACAACAACAACATTATTATAGAAGACTTGTAAACTTTCACTCATATTTATGGGTAAAATATTATAATGCTGTTTTGCAATAAAAAAAAAATACGTCTATGGAGACTTATGGGAGCTCTGGTAGCTTAGTGCCTAAGGTACTTGACTGATAACCAGAAGACTAGTGGTTCAAACCAACCAGCTACTCCTCGGAAGGAAGGTTGGGCAATCTACTTCCGTAG
>NW_006923875.1:19918-20726 GCF_000298275.1 Orycteropus afer afer
GTATCACTACGGAAGTAGATTGCCCAACCTTCCTTCCGAGGAGTGGCTGGTGGGTTTGAACCACCAGCCTATCTGGTTAGCAGTCGAGTGCCTTAGGCACAAGAAGAAATCAGCATACAGAACTGTTTAATAACTTACCCAGGTTCACACAGGAATAAATGATGAACTTCATAGTTTTCATAATATATCATAGTCATGGTTTAAAATTTGTATATTTATACATAACTTCATGGTTAAGATTATTCCCTTATTCTCACAACTGGATTATTTTGTGCCTTTAAACATTTTTACTGCTTCTGTAATTATTTCTTTGTGTTGAACAATATTTGACTAGTTTGCTAATATTTGGTTTTTGGTTGTTCAGTTCATTGTTTTTACTTTTTAAAGCATGTAACAATTTCTAATTGTATGAAAGATCTATTGTTGTTGTCACCTGGTGTCCAGTTGGCCACTGACTCATGGACTCTGTGCACATGATTCAGAGTTGTTATCTATAGAGCTTTTACTAGTTGATTTTCCAGAAGGCTGGAGGTTCAAATCCACCAGCCACTCCTCAGAAGAAAGATAGGACAATCTACTTCCGTAGTGATACTGTCTCGGAAACCCAAGGAGGGGTCACTATGAGTCAGGTCTGACTTGACGGCACATAACAACACAACAACAATTTCATTAGTAAATTACCCAGCCTTTATTCCTGGTCTGTGTTAGTCTGCAAACTCCCTTGCTATCTGTATGGCATCATAGCAATGCACAAACCTCCAATGATGGAAGACTGATCATTGAGGCTCAATGATAATTGATTATTATG
>NW_006923875.1:25301-27568 GCF_000298275.1 Orycteropus afer afer
TATACATAATATAAAATATATATTATATACACACACATATATATAATGTTCATTATTTGCTTGAGCAGGTTTATAAATAAATATGAAACCTAATATTGCATTATCTGTCTTTTAAAAACAGAACATGAGCCACGCTTGCATATTTAAGAGAAGTCCATATTAAGGGTTACTAATTTTCATTTTCTTTATCCTCTATTTCATGATAATTGTAGTACTTTCATATTTGATTTATAAATCTATATGCACCAATTCAAACAAAACTCACTGCCGAAAAGTCGGAATCGGCTCATAATGACCCCTCCTTGGGTTTCCAGGGCAGTATCAGTATGGAAGTAGATTGTTCAATCTATATGAGCTTCTCAAAAACAAGTTTTGCCAAATTAATTTCATGCCTTTTTAACACAGGTTTTCAGTTTGTAATCTGAAGAAAGTTTTGGATGTAGTGGATCTTGTTCTTCAGAAATAAGACACAGACTGGCTTGCTATTTGTCACCCGTCTGTGGGATCTCTAGTACTGGCTGAAAGATTTGGTTCATTTCCCTTTGTGGCCCTTTCTAACTCTGATAGTTTTCTACTATATCCTGTTGTGATACTATACATAGGTTTCATTCTGTGCTAAGACAAGTTGCATTGTTTGCGTCGCTTGTTCAACAATATGACTTCAATTTGGGACTTAGTTCTATTGTTTCTGTTTTCTCTCTCTTGCCTTAGTGTTTTTTTTCGACTTGTTTACCTGAAACAGGTCAATAAGACTCACTGAACTTTGAATGTAACTATAGACTAAGTCAATGTATATTTATCATATACAAAACAAACTCATCGCTTTCGAGTTGGATCCAATTCATAGAGAGCCCTCTTGAGTTTCCTAGGCGGGACCACTATGGAAGTAGATTGCCCCCTCCCTTCTGAGAAGTGGCTGGTGGGTTTGAACCACCAGCACTCTGGTTAGCAGTCAAATACTTTAGGCACTATGCCACCAGAACTCTTATTTATCATACATATATAGAAAAAATATGTGATGAAATTTTTACAGTAAGAACCCTTTTATCTTGTCTTTATCTCAATCCTGAGGTGATCAATATATTGTCCATCTAGATTTACTCAGAGTGTTGAATTAACTGTTTGCTCCATTAAATGTTTATCTTCTAATTCATACCATTTGTGTCTACCTTCATATCCCATAGATGTTCTATTTAAATGATCATTTTAGCTTCAAAACCTATGCAGCTTATGAAAGAAAAAAGCACTGGTACTCAAGCTTTATAGCAATTTTCATGAAAATAGTATAAAACCAAGCAAAACATGTTTTGCTATTATATATACATAAGGTTAGTATTATTATACCCAACTATATGGAATTAACAAAAACTCTCATGCTGTAAATTTGGGGATTATTGGTGTTCCTGTGTTCTTAACTCTAAAAGAATTAATCATTCCTATCAATTTTACCTCCAAATTCTCTCAATGTCTGCTACCACTATCCTATTATAGCAACTGTCTCACCTAATTACAATTATAGCCTCTGTGCTTGTGTCCCAGTCCCTAATAGGTATCTCTCGCCTACTGTTAAAGCCATCATTTATCTAGCAGCCAAAATTTATAACAAATGAAAATATCACCATAATGATCTCTTGTTTAAAAGTTGAAATTGTTTCACCTTAAGTTAAAATTGGTGACATGACTTTCAACTCCTTTGTGATCAAAAACCAGTTTACCACTCCAAGTACATTACTGAATTATTTTAGTACTAATAATGTCCCATGCTCATGATGTTCTAGCTCATCTCATTACCTTTAAGAAAGTTGTGTATCTGTTTTTTCTGAAAATATTTTCAATCACAATGACCTCCTTTTCTGGACATACTCTAGACCTTCATCAGCTTAAGTTTTTCTTCATTGGGATAGCATTTTCTGACCCCTAACACAATAATCCCCTTATATATGAATTTATGCAATACTGGAATCAGTTTTACCCATATAAGATAACTTATCCTATTTACTTATTGCTTATTCATAAGAGTCTTTAGCAAGAGTGAGCTTTCAATAAGCATGTGTGTAGTGAAGTGATGAAGGGAGAAAAGAAGTGTCAAGAGGGAGGGAGGAAAGGAAGAAGGAAAGAAGAGAAGGAGGAAGGAGAGAAGAAAGAAGACAATAAGAAAAAAGAAGAAAGTGACTATTATCTAGTGCTACTATAACAAAAAACACCACAGATGTGTGGCTTTAAGAAGAAAAAATATTTTCCCACAGTTTCAGAGGCTAGAAGTCCTA
>NW_006923875.1:31398-31934 GCF_000298275.1 Orycteropus afer afer
CACCAGCCTTCTGGTTAGCAGTTAAGTGCCTTAGGCACTATGCTACCAGAGCTCCCAGTAAATAGAGGAGAAAGGTTAAAAAAAAAATTCCCTTGTCGATAAGGAAATGTTAGGGTTTTAATCAAAGCTAAAACTAACACCATTGTCAATGTTCTTTTCACTTCATCAATTGAAGCATTCATATACTTTTTAAACACTTTGTTATTGTCTACCATCACTACTCTAAACCAAAACCTTATTACTTAATAATTAGATATTCCCTTAAGAATGTATTCCACCTTCAAACCAAAACCAAACTCAACTATGATTCAAGCTCATAGTGACCTCTGTTGGGTTTGCAAGGCTGTAATTCTTTATGGAAGCAGACCATAAAGATCTTTTTTCTGGGGGGTTGAAACCAGCAACATTTTGGTTATCAGCCTAAAGCCCTAACCCTTATACCACCAGTGCTCCTTATTCTACCTTTGATCTCTCCTTGTATCAGTCTCTACTGAAGAACTCTGCCACATCAGTGTTCCTCCACATCACTGGGATAC
>NW_006923875.1:32329-34061 GCF_000298275.1 Orycteropus afer afer
TCTTATAAGCTTTGAAGTACCTGCCTCCCAAAGGAGATAACAAAACAAGCATCTATGGAGGGAGGGAACACCTCTACCTCAGGGAAAGATAAGAATGCAGGGCCTGTGTTCGAAATCAGGTGTACCAAGTTTCCCCCAAGAAAACTCAGATATCCCAGATTTAGGTACAATACTTAAAATTCACCCTGACTCCAAGAAGTCGAGCATTAGCATCCTACCAGAAGCAGACCATTACTAACCTACCTCCCTAGACTTACCACAAGAAAACAACTTAAAATCTTCCAAGTGAGTTCTGCTGAATATGAATCCCTAATTAAGCTTATAGCGAAGCCACTGTATGAGAAAAAAAAATGAACCCCTGAGTTTCAGGAAGCCTTCCAAAAGTTGAAATTGAATCTCAGAAGGGCTCTTACTCTTGGGCTCTCAAACCTAGAAAAATCTTTTAAACTGTTTGTACACTGGGGGGGGGGGGATTGCTTTAGAAGTCCTTACTCCAAATGTGTGACCAGTTACTAGACTGGTGGCCTACTTTTCGAAACAATTAGACCTGGTCGCTTAAGGGCAGCCAGAATGCCTCCATGTAGTGGCAGTCACTGCCCTACTAGTAAAGAAGCCCACAAAACTCACAGTAGGACAACCTATCCAAGTCCTTACACCTCATGAAGTTCAAATCATTTTACAGGTGAAAGAGGAACACTGGTTGAATGCTTAAAAACAGCTCATACTCAGACAAGAAAATTTTGTGAAATCAGATTAAAATATGCTTGCCTTCTCTCACCTGGTTTTTACTTCTCTTAGTTTTCATTTAATTCTATTTGGTCCTCACCTGTTTAAACTTTTAGTCAAATCTGTATACTCTAGGTTATAGCAATTTCAGGTTAAGCTAATGATGATGCAGGGCTTCCATCTCATATATAAGAAGGAGCCTGCCAGCCTGTATAAACCACTAGAACAGATAGTTATTCCTACTCCTTTAGGCAGGGTCTGCACCCAAATTCAGCCTGAAGAAACTACAGAAAAAGAGACCTTCACCCATGTTCCCTATAAAGATTTGAGTATGAAATTCCTCAGGGAAGAGTGAGACAGGCAGAGGGAACCAGGCTGGCCAGGCCAAACAACTCTCTGATTCAATATTCTTGGAATAGTTTTGTGGCAGACCACCACATTATTGCTGGCTACAGAAAACTGCTTGTGACTAACAAACCAGACTCTTTGTCAAGATAAGAAATTATATTTCAAAAGATCCCACAAACTTGACTATTGTCAAATACTAATAAATCTTGGCTAAGCACCTCATCAGGTGCAGAGCATGAGCAGTAAAATTCAACTTGATCAACAAAATGGCCTTCTACCAGAGCTAGTCAAGAACAGAAATCCCTTGCAGGGACTCGAACCAGGATCCAGAGACATCACACATGCACAGCATCCCAGAACAAGTCATGGCAATATCCCAGCAGCCTTTGTGACAGTTTCCATCTTTGTTGTCACAGCTTTTGTGGTGGAATCCATCTTGGGTATCTCTTGCATGTGCACCTGATTTTTATAACCCCACCCTTTTCCCAGAAATCCCTGCCTATTCCTGATTCCTGCCTATAACCCTTTATAAACCCTAGGAAATCCATTGTTCAGCAGAGAATGGAGAATAGTGTAGGCAAAAGCTCTTCTATGTCTCTTCCTCATGAACCCCTCCCTTCTCCTTTCTCTTTAATAAACTTTGGTTCATGTGGAAAAA
>NW_006923876.1:0-5086 GCF_000298275.1 Orycteropus afer afer
TAATATTTTGAAAAGTTGAAGCTGGTGTGTTTTATCTTAATATTGATTCAGGTGTGTTGGGTCACTTTGCTGTTTTCTTTGTGATGGTGGAATCACTGTGTGTAGTGTGGATATGTGTTTCTGTTTTTCATACAGAGGGTTTAGAGTTCAAAGCATGAGGTTTTATGGTAATTGGCTGAATATGGTTTCTACTATTGAATGAGTGAAGTTATTGGTGGAGAAGATGGGAGCAGAAGAAGGAAAGCTTGGTGTTGCTAGAGTCAGTTTCTAGGGCTTTGAACAGAGTATTATTGATGACATATTTATTTGCAAGACCATGGCTCAACCTCGGAAAAAATTCCTCTTGTTAGAGGGTCACAAATTTCCACCAATTTCAGGCACACCCAAAGACTCCCACCTCCGTGGCCCCACAGCACCAAAGCATGGCTCCAAGGCAAAATTCGTGGGGCTGGGCTCAGCTGCAGTTTCTTTGTTCTCCGTGCCCCATCTGCCCATGGTGCTGATGCAGTCCAGCCAGAGCGCCAATGGCGGGCTCTGGAGTTTGTTTGTGATACCACCCACCTGCAGCGCCAAAGATGCGTGCAATTTCAGGTGTGTTAGAGTTGGGGGAGTACCTGAGCAAGCTCTTATGTATTTATTTGCAAGACCACAGCTCAATATCAGGAAAGATTCCTATTGTTAGAGGGTCACAAATTTTCACCAATTTCATGCACACTCAAAGCCCCCGCCTCCGTGGCCCCACAGCACCAAAGCGCAGCTCCAGGGCAAAATTCGAGGGATTGGGCTCAGCTGCAGTTGTTTTGCTCTCTGTGCCCTGTCTGCCCACAGTGGTGAGACAATCCCACCAGACTGGTAATAGTCGGCTCTGTAGTTTGTCTGTGATATCACCCACCTGCGGTGCCAAAGATGTGCGCAATTTTAGCTGTGGTGGAGTCAGGGGAGTACCTGCCAGCAACCCGCAGTCCCGACAACCACAGCAAAGAAAAACACAGTGCCTCTGAGTCTGACCCAAGCCTGCCCTGCAATCTGCTGGGAAGGGAGGGAGCCAGCCCCTCTGGTGCACCAGTGAGATCCCCACCTGAGCCCCAGCAATGGGGCCCATGTCCAGCTGCACCCAGACAACCCAAATCACTGACAAAATCAGCTGCCGGAGGCAGGTCTCTGCCGCTGCCTGCTGGAACACTGAACTGGTCACTAGTATGCTGCTATAAGTGACCTCGTTCTTGGCTCAGGGATCTCAGGTGGCCGCCTCCGCCTGGCAGAGAGTGACTGCCCCAGAAAGGTTTCCAATGGTCTCTCTCGGGTGCCCGTACATCTTCCGGCAGTAGCTCTTTCCTAAATAATCTCCCTGTGCCTTTCCTCCAATTCTGCTCTTCTGTGTTTGGTGCACTCTGATTCGGTGAGCTGTTCAGAGCACCAAAGATCCCAGTTCAAACTGTTGTACCTAGTTCTCAAAGTACTTAGATGCCAGAGGGAAAAATAAACATGATGCTTACTGGCGAGACTCCATTTTGAATCCTTATCATTCATCCGTTGATGGGCCTTTAGATTGTTTCCTTTTAGCTATTGTGAACAGTACTGAAATGAACTGAAATTGTGAGTAATACTGAAATGAACATTGTACAAGTGTCTGTTTGAGTCTCTTCTTTCAAGTATTTTGGGTATATACCTAGAAGTGGGATTGCTGGTTTATAGAGTAGTCCTATTTTTATTTTCTTCCCCTTTTTTGCTGACCCTCCACTTTACCAAGCATTCCTTCTCCAGGGAGTGGTCCCTTCTGACCAATGTAGGTGAGATGAAATCTGGCCATTTTTGCTTCCAAGGAGCATTCCAGCTGCACTTATTCCATGACAAATTTGTTAGTTCTTTTGGCAGTCCATGGTACTTTCAATATTCTTTGCCAACACCACAATTCAAAAGCATCAACTCTTTTATTGTCTTCCTTATTCATTGTCCCCTGCCACTCTGCTGAAGGAAGACTGAGCAATCTGCTTGTGTAAAAATTTACCACTTCAGAAAACCAAAGGGGATTGGTATGAGTCAGAATCAACTCGATGGCAGTGAGTTTGGTTTCTATTAATTGTCCAGCTTTCACATGAATATGAGGTAACTGAAAATACCATGGCTTGGATTAGGTACACCTTAGTCTTCAAGGTGACATCTTTTTTCTTCAACATTTTAAAGAGGTCTTTTGTAGCAGATTTCCCCAATGCAATACGATTTAGCCTAGTGGGAGTGAAATGTTATCCCATTGTGGTTCTGATTTGCATCTCTTTGATGGGTAACGCTTTGAGCGCCTTTTCATGTATTTGGTGGCCATTTGAATGTACTCTTTTATGAAATGTCTATTCAATTCCTTTGTCCTTTTATGATTGAGTTGTCTTTTTGTTGTTAAGGTGTCAAAGTTTATATATGTATGACTTTATTTTCACTCTCAACAGCTATAAAAAGGCCTTCATCTATTACTTTGCTGTTACTTGTTATTGAGTCAGTTCCAACTCATGGCAACCCCATGTGTGCAGAGTAGAACTACTCCATAAGGTATTTTTTAAATTTTTTATTTCATTTTCATTGTTGAGATTATTCCTAGCAAAACAAACACCAATTCAACAATTTCCACGTGGACAATTCAGTGACACTGATTACATTATCTGAGATGTGTAATCTTTCTCACTCTCCTGTTCTGAGTCGTCCCTCTCCTTGTTACAAAAACTCACCAAAAAACAAAAAACAAACAAACAAAAAACATGAAGTCAGACCCAACTCATAGTGGCCCCTCCTTGGGTTTCCAAGGCAGTATCTCTACAGAAGTAGATTGCCCAACCTTCCTTCCAAGGAGTGAGTGGCTGGTGAGTTTGAACCACCAGCCTTCTGGTTAGCAGTAAAATGGCTTTAGGCACTATGCTACCAGAGCTCCCTACATAAACTCACTGCCCTCTAAAGCCTGTATCTAATCTTCTCAGTTGCTGTTGTCCATTTCTTTCCATACTATAATTATCAAAAGAGCGTAATAGTCAAGGCAGACATTTTTTAACTAGTTCAGCTAAACTATTGTTTGGTTTTAAGACTTCTGGGGATATTTTTGGTTTAAGGTTTAAAGGTTATCTCAGCTCAATAGTTTCAGAGGTACATTCAGTCTCAATGGCTCCAGGAAGCCTGTAATCCATGAGAATCTGAAATTCCACTCTGCATTTTCCCCTTTTTGATCAGGATTATTTCATAAAATCTTTGATCAAAATTTTCAGTAATGGTTGCCAGGCACTATCCAGTTCTGGTCTCAGGACAAACTGTTCATGGAGGTAATTAGCCACACATTCCATATCTTCCTCCTAACCTTCTTCCTTTGTTGCTCCAGGTGAATAGAGAGCAATTGTTGTGCTCTGGGTAGCAGCTTATAAGATTTTAAGACTCTAGACACTATACAAAGAACTAGGAGGTAGAATAGAACTGCTAAATACTTTATTAGGCCAATTAACAGGGATTCTGTAACCACTACATCACCAGACCAAACCAAACTCACTGCCATCAAGTCAATTCCAACTCATAGTGACCTGCTTTGGGTTTCCAAGGTGGTAAATCTTTATGAAAGTAGATTGCCCAGTCTTCCTTCTGCAGAATGGCTGGTGGGTTTGAACCAATAACCTTCTGATTATCAGTCAAATGCCTTAGGCACTACATCACCAGAGCTCTTTCAATATTCTCTAGGAGGTTGTATATACTCCAAACCGGCATCCAATATATGATGCTATTTGTCCCATAACTTGATTCATGGATCCAGAAATCAAGGGGTGGAAATGGGAGTGGCACTACTCACTATTACCCCTTGTGACCCACTCACAAAATTTTTCCTTCCTGTCCCCACCAGCTTATGCTTTATGTGTCTAGTTCCAAAGGGAGGAAGGCTCCCACCAGAAGACAACACTGAACTCGAAGTTAAGAATGCCACGTGGCCAGATTGGGGTCTTCATGCCTCTCTAAAGAGAAGAAGGAAGGAAAAGAAGGGAATTGCCATATTGGCTGCTGTACTTCATCCTTATTACTAAGAGGAAAGTGGGCTGATAAAACCTAATCGAGGAATTGGAATGGAGGATCTGGAATACAGTAGATTACTTATAGCATCTCTCAGTTCTATGATTAAAGGCAGTGCAAAACTACAGCAACTCAATTCTGATATGACTACTAATGGCTCAGACCCTTCAGGAATGAAGGTTTGGGTCACTCTTCCAGAGAAGAACCACAACCAGCTAAGTTACTTGCTAAGGACAAAGGGAATACAAATGGGTGGTAGAAAAAGGTAGTTCTAAATGCCAGCTATGACCATGTTACCAGCTGCATAAATAGAGACTGTTATGAGATATTTCTTTCTCGTTTTGTTATGCTTTTGTGCACATAGATATGCACATGTAGTAAATATTTTTGTTTTCTCCCTCCCTAGTCCCATTACTCATTACAAAATATAAGATGTAAATGGGGTTAGTGTGTTTTCAGTTGTACAAATGTTAGCACTATAATTGTCTTTATTTAGAGATTATGTGTGGTTTAATGTTATGTGTATATGTGTGTAAGTGACAAGGGTGGACTATGATGGTTAATGTTATGGGTCAATTTAGCTCAGCTGTCATTCTCAGTGGTTTGGTAGACACTATGGAATCACCTCCCATTTTATGATCTGATGTGAGCAGTCAATCAGTTGGAAGGGGAGTGTGGCCTGCACCCATGAAATAAATGAATGTTCTAGCTAAATTCTTTCTCTCACAACCCTGTATTCATCTTGTCCTTTGACTTCTGGTTCTTGGGACATGAGAAGCCTTCAGCCTGCTGTCCGATGTGCAGATTTTGGGTTCGTCAGCCTCTGTAATCAAGTGAGTCAGGGGAAGCCTTTAGCCTGCCACATGACCCAGAGATACGAGATTTGCCAAACTTCACAACTGCATGAGCCATTTCCTTGAAATCAATCTGTCTCTCTCTATTATTATTATTATTATTATTACTATTGTGATTTGGGTGAAGATTTACAGAGCAAATTCACTTTCCACATAGCAGTTTACATATACTTTGTCTCATGACATTGACCACAGTTTACCAC
>NW_006923876.1:8201-14523 GCF_000298275.1 Orycteropus afer afer
TAATTGGTTTCCCTTTTCTTTGTTGAAGAGGGTCTGTGCAGTCTTTCTGCCTAGTCTGCCATCTTGTCTCTATGTATTTATATATATATATATATATATATATATATATTCCTCACTGGTTTTTTCCTCTAGAGAACCCAGCCTAAGACATGTGGATTTATTTCTGGACTCTAATTCTATTCCATTGGCCTCTATGTATATTGTTTTACCAGTAGTAGACTGGTAAATTAATGATTAGTGTAGCTGTATAATATGCTTTAAAATCAGGACACATGAGTCCTCCTAATTAATTTTCATTCAACATTACATTTAACATTCCTCCTGAGTGTTATTATTCAATTTATATGTCTGGCTGAAAGTTGATCCCTGGGGGTAGCTTCAGTTCCAGGCTTGAAGTGTATCCAAGAACCACAGTCTCAGGGGTTTCACTAGTCTCAATCGGAAAAGTTGGTCTGATTTTTCATGTTTTTGAATTTTGATCTACTTTCTTATTTTTCCTCTCTGTCCAGTACTGTCTATTGTGATCCTGATTAGAGCTGTTGGTAGTGGTAGCCAGGCTCCATCTAGTTCTTCTGGTCTCTGGGTAGTGGAGGCTATGATTCACATGGTCCATTAGTCCTTTGTACCAATTGTTTCTTTGAGTCTTTGATTTTCCTCATTCTTCTATTCTCCAGAAAAGAAGAGATCAATAATTGCATCTTAGATGACCACTTGCAAACTTTTAAGACCCCAGTAGCTACTCACTGAAGCAGGATATAGAACATTTTCTTTGTGTACTATGTTATGCCAGTCGATCTAGTTGTCCCCCAAGACTAGTCCTGTGTCCTCACGCCCAGTGAGTCATTCCCTTTAGGTATTTGATTATAGCTGAAATATTTTTCAGAATTTTGCCCCTGTATGCTCTATAATATCCTTGGATATATTTACTGCACATACAAATATATGTGTAGACATATCCTCTGTCAAACCTATACATACTCATGGGAGTATTCCCATTCACCTTACCACAACTGTTCAACTTGCATGTTTACCTATGTATCTACTCATAGATGATATTTGTTATTACTATTATTGCAGGATTGTGTATACAATAATATTTATCTTTGTTGTCTTTTATTCTCATGCACCTTCCAGTGGTTTCCTTTACCATTGGTCATGTTGTTCTCTCCTCTCCTTTATTGTATATTGCCTTTCTCTTCAAGTCTGTTATGACATGTCTACTCTCTAGTTAGTAGTTTTCCTTCCCTTACCCTTTCATCCCTGGTAATCATTAAATAATGTTTCTTTCTTTTCTTGACATTTTTAATAGTAGTCTCATAAAATATTTTTCCATTTGTGATTGATTAATTTCACTTAGCATTATATGCTCTTTGTTCATCTATGTTATGAGTTGTTTCACAGGCTATTCAATATTCTTTAATATAGCATTGTATTCCGTTTTGTGTATGTACCATAACATATTTATCCATTCATCCTATGATAGGCACTTAGGTTTTTTCTATCTTTTGCTCTTTTGGAAAATTCTTTTGATGTGCATAAGTGTTTAATTTTTAGGAGGTCCCAGTCATCTAGTTTATCTTCTGCTATTTGTGGAGTTTCAACTATGTTTGATAGACTATTTATCTAGAATTTCAAATACAGTACTGAGTAGAAGTGGTGAGAGCAGGGTTCCTTCTCCTGGTCCCAATTTCAAGGAGGAAAGCTCTCAATCTTTTTCTCATTAAGTATAATGTAGGCTATTGGCTTTTTACATATACTTGCACCACACTGAGGGATTTCCCTTCTATTTCAATCTTGAGGGTTTATTTATTTATTTAAATCAGGAAAGGTTGTTGGATTTTATCAAATGTTTTTTCAGCATCCAGAAATGATCATGTGGTTCTTTTCCTTTGTTCTACTGATGTGGTGTATTATGTTGATTGATTTTCTAATGTTAAACTATCCTCACATTCCTGGAATAAATTACATTCAGTCATGGTGTATGGCTCTTTTAATATGCTATTTGATTCTGTTGCTAGTATTTTGTTGAGAATTTTTGCATCTTTATTCATAAGATATATTGATCTATAATTTTATTTCTTAGGGTTTTTTTTTTTTTTTTTTCTTGTTCTGGTATCATAGTTATGTTTGCTTCATAGAATGAATTAGGAAATGTTCCTTCCTTCTGTATTTATTGGAGTAAACAGGATCGGTGTCAATTCTTTTCTAAATATTTGGTAGCATTCTTCAGTGAAGCCATCTGGTCCAGTACTTTTTTGTTGTTCTTGGGAATTTTTGATAATGGATTCAATCTCTTCACTTATTATGGGTCTATGGAGATTTAGATTTCCTCTCGGGTCAGTTTCAGTAGGTTATGTGCCTCTAAAACAATTGTTCATTTCACGTAGATTGTCCAGTTTGTAGTTATAGACTTGTTCATAATATTCTGCCATAATTCTCTTTATTTCTATTGGTCAGTTATGATATCCACTCTTTCACTTATTTTGGTTACATACATCCTTCTTTTTTTCTTTGTCAGTCTAACTAAAGGTTTGCCAGTGCTATTGATCTTTTCAAAGAACCAATTTCTAGTTTTGCTGACTCTGTATTGTCTTTCTGTTTTCATTTTATTTATTTTTATTCTGATTTTTGTCATTCTTTTCTTCTGGTAGGTTTAGGGCTAGTTTATTCTTCTCTTTCTAGTTCCTTAAGTTGTAGAATTTAGCCATTGATTTGAGATCTTTCTTCTTTTTCCATGTAAGTATTTATTACTATAAATTTCCCTCTTCATTGCAACCTATAAATTTTGGTATACTGTGCTTTCATTTTCATTTGACTCTAAGAAATTTATGATTTCTCTTTTGTCCCATTTGTAATTTATTTCAATATGTTTTGCATGTTCCAGACTTTTTTTTTTTTCCTCCAGTTATTCATTTCTAGCTTTACTCTATTGTGGTCAGTGAAAATACTTCATATGATTTCAATCTTTCTAAATTTTTAACACTTGTTTTGTAATCCAATATGTGGTCTATCCTGGAGAACAATACACGTGTGCTGGAGTAGAATGTATGTTGTTCTATTTTGGGGTAAATTGTTCAATATTAGTTGATTAAGTCTAGTTGGTTTGCAGCACCATCCAGATCTTCTGTTTCTGTGTTGATCTTCTAGATGTTTTGTCCAGTATGGAAAATGGTGTATTGAAATCTCCAACTACTTTATGGTAGTGCTATCTATTTCTCCCTTCAAGTCCATCAGTGTTTGCTTTATATATTTAGGTGCCCCAATGTTGAATGCATATATATTTATGATTGTTAAATCTTTTTATTTTTGATGAATTGACTCTTTTTTCACTGTATAATATCCATCTTTACCTCTTCTAACAGAGTTTGTCTTTTTTTTTTTTAAATTATTTTAAGAGTTTGTTTTGCATTCAGCATTATGTGTACATTTAGTTTCACTCCCCATTTACTGTGCCCAACCCTAACCCAATCTCCTTCCCGCCCTGCCCAGTAATCCTCCCCCTGTGTCCCTCATAGTCATGCACTCCTGTCTGTCCTGAATTTCCTCCATGTGAATGTTGCCCCTATGGTGCACCATGGTTGATTGCTCCAAGGGATGTATTTCCATAGGGTATGTGGGTGTGTCACCTTGGGTTGAGTGGTCTGCATGTACATCTTGTTTACTATTGGGCTGAGAGCAGCCCCTGGGAGTGAGCTTTATTCCAGGCCCAGAATGTATCCCAGGACTATAGTATTGGGGGTCTCATGAGACTCTGTCTGACCAGTAATTCTGGTCATTATTGAGTTTTTGGATTTCGTTCCATGTTTTTCTTCCCACTCTATCCAGAATCTCCAGATTTGAGCCTTTCCTGAGTGATTGGCATTGGTAGCTGGGCACTATGTAGTTCTTTTGGTCTCATGGGCCATCATGTCCTATGGCTGATTGCTTCTAAATGTCCTTGTTTGTTTTCACTCTTCTTCGCTTCCAATGATAGGAGACAATTAGCTGCATCTTAGATGGCTGCTTGAAAACTTTGAACACCCCAGTCCCTACTCATCACTGTAGGATGAGGAAAAAGTCTTTATATATTTTGTTGTGCCAGTTGAGTCTGGTGTCCCCCAGTACTATGGTCCTGAGATGGTAGATCTGTTGGATCTCTCTCCCGCAGTGTCTGGGTGTCTGTTAGGGATTACTCTATGTCTGTCTTCTGTTGTTTCTGTAAGGATTGCAGGTATTTTGTATTACTGGTATCTGTGCAAGATTAGCTTGTGCTGAATCTATCCTTGGTCTAGAGTATACTTCTGTTCACTGACTCCTATCTGATCCTGTCAGGTATTAATGTGTTTATCTGTAGCCTGGTGTTTGGTGTTAATGGTAATGCAGTATTGCAGGCACATTGGTTGGTATTAGCATCTAACAGATTTAGTCTTAAAGTCTACTTTGTCTGCTATAGAGATTGCCACCACAGCTCTCTTATAATTATTATTTGCATGGAATATTTTTTCCATCTTTTCATTTTCAACTCATTTGTGTCCTTGGTCTTAGATATATCTCTGTGAAACAGTTGGTTCATGGTTATTTTTTTTCCAATTCATTCTGCCACTCTGCCTTTTGGAGCATTTAGTCCATTTTCATTCATTGTAATTACCAATTCTACTTTTTGTTTTTTTGTGTGTGTTTAGAGTTCTTTGTCTTTGTCATTTATTACTGCTAGCTTTTGTGTTTTGTTGGTTTTTGTAATGAACAATTTTCATTCCCTTTTCCTTTTGTGTATAATTTGAAACATTTTCTTAGTGGTTACCACAAATTTTACAGTTAAGAGCTCATATTTATAACATATTAGGGTAAGTAGGTACCAACTTCACTTCAGTAACATACAGGAAATTCTATACCTATATCATTTCTTCCCACCCCTGTTTGCTGTTGTCAACACAGCAGGTAGTCCCTGACACATGAGGGGATTCCATTCAGACTACTTCATCATAAGTAGATTTTGATCTAAATTGAATATGCTATTACAGTTTTAGTTTTCATTATTATCTCCTTTAATTATCAGTATATTTATAAATCCAATTTTTGTTTATCTTTGGGATTTGGAAACATATATAAACTTACAGATATATTTAATACGTATACACATACACATAAAAATACACAAATCATAAAAATTTACTCTGATAGTGAAGAACAGTTGGATGACATTGACATTTTGTCAGTTATGGTAATAACTTTGCTTATGGAAGGTCCTGGATCATTTGGATTATTCCTGAGAATGGGGATGGTATTTCTAATCAATAAATTGTTGAAAGTTTTTAGTATGGTCCTTTTCTTATTTCTTCCATGTATTTTGTGGAAACATCTCAATGCTTCTTGAATCTACTTATTAACTTTAGCAAAATGATCAGGATTGGCGTCCGACTTTTCAAGCAACTAAATAAAGCTCCTGATTTAGTTTAGAAAAGTAAATCTATACAATAGAGTGTTGAAAAATAAATCATAAAATTGAACGTGTCCAAGAGGATATCTGAGAATGATAACATCAACAAATTATGTGCTGCCACATTGTATTTAGTACATATGACTAATAATAAAATGTACTCGAAAAAGGGGGATCTCTGGTGGTGTAGTGCCTAAGGCATTTGACTGCTAACCAGAAGGCTGATGGTTCAAACCCACCAGCCACTCCTCGGAAGGAAGGTTGGGCAATCTACTTCCATAGTGATACTGCCTTGGAAACCCAAGTAGGGGTAGCTGGTATCTATGAGTCGGACCTGACTTGAGGGTAGTGAGTTTGGTTTGGTTTGGTTACACATAAAAGGACTATCATAAGTGCATTTTGTTATAACTTGAATGCATCATAAATCTGGGATTACCTGTAATTACGTCTTTATATTTCTTGTGCCCTGTGACATAATTTTATCCTTAGTATTTAATAACTTGTTATTAAAAAGAATGAAGGAAAAGGCATTTATAATTACTGAGCATAAATGTCTTATTTGTATCACTTAGACTTGTCCATACAATTCCGTTTATTAGAGATCTTTCTTTTATGTATGGCTTTGAATGACTTTACAATGTCTTTTCTCTTACATCTGCGGAACTTCCATTAGTATTTTATGGTCAGCTGGCCTGGTGTATTTGAACTTTCTCAGCTTCTGTTTGTCTGGGAATATTTTAATTTCATTCTCATTCCTGAAGTACAGTTTCACTGGATTTAGTATTCTTGGTTGACAGCTTCTCTCCCCACTCCTCACCTCAGCACTTTAAAAATCTCCTGCCATTTCCTTTTTTTTTTTTTTTTTATTAGGATTTGGGTGAAGATTTACAGAGTAAATTCACTTTT
>NW_006923876.1:18483-19167 GCF_000298275.1 Orycteropus afer afer
TTGCTGTTCTTTCTCTAATTGTTGGAGATGTTCGTTTAAAGTGTTGATTTTGGCTCTTTCTTCTCTTTTGATGTGTGCACTTATTGCTATAAATTCTGCCATTTCCTTTTGCCTCCAATGTTTCTGAGAAGAAATTTGAACTTAATGTTACTGGAGACCCTTTGAATGTGACTGCTTGCTTCTCTCTCACCACTTTCAGGGTTCTCTTTTTATCTTTACTTTTTGAAGTCTGAGTATGACATGTCTTGGTGCAGATCTCTATGGGTTTATTCTGCTTTGAGTCTTTGGGCATCTTGAATTTGTAGATTCATGTCCTTCATCAGATTTGGGAAACTATCTGTCATTATTTCATCAAATATTCTTTCATTCCCTTTCTTTCTCTCATCTCCTTCTGGAATTCCCATGAAGTGTTTATTAGGTCTCTTGATGCTGTCCCATAATTCCATTAAACTGTGTTCAGCTTTCTTTAGCCTAATGCTCATTGCTCTTCAGCCTCTGTAATTTTGAATATCATTTCCTCTAATTAGCTGATTCTTCTACATGATTAAATCTGTTCTTAAATCCTTCTGTCTTAGCTATCTAGTGCTGCTATAACAGCAATATCATAATGTGATAGTTGAAGATCTGTCAACTTGGCTGGACTTCACTTGTGAGTGTTGTTTCTCATGATGGATCACATGACTA
>NW_006923877.1:0-454 GCF_000298275.1 Orycteropus afer afer
CACATTATTCTCCCTCTCAATCAAGGATCTCCTACCTATTCCCCTTCCAAGTGGATGACAGTGGTAGCCGGGCACCATCTATTTCTTCTGGTCTCATAGGTGTATAGGCTGCAGATCGGATGATATACCAGTCACTAGGACTAATTGTTTCCATGAATTTTGGTTTTCTTCATTCTTCTTTGCTCTGGATGAGGAGAGACCATCACTGCATTTAGATGGCAACTTGCTAGCTTTTAAGATCCCAGTCGCTACTCTCCAAAGTAGGAGGTGGAACAATGTTTTGTATAGTATGTTATGCCAATTGAGCTTGATGTCCGCTGTGATTATGGTCCCAAACCCTCAGGTCCAACTTCTCGGTGCCTCTGGGTAGCTTGCTGTGACCAAACAGTGACCACAACCTTGCCCCTTGTCAGCTCTACTATACACCTGGGAATTCTGATCATTCACATAAACT
>NW_006923877.1:2552-4207 GCF_000298275.1 Orycteropus afer afer
GGGATATTGGTCTGTAGTTTTCCTTTTGAGTGATGTCTTTGCCTGGTTTTGGTATCAAGGTTATGCTTGCTTCATAAAATGAGTTAGGGAGGATTCCATGCTGTTCTATGTTTTGGAATAGTTTGAGTAGAAATGGTGTCATTTTTTCTCTGAATGTTTGATAGAATTCTCTGGTGAAACCGTCTTGGCCAGGACTTTTTTCAGTTGGTAATTTTTGATGACCTGTTCAATTTCTTCTTTTGTTATAGATCTAGTCTAGTTTTCCACATCAGTCTGTGTTAATTTAGGTAAGTGGTGTGTTTCTAGAAATCTGTCCATTTCTTCCAGATTTTCAAATTTGTTGGAGTACAGTTCTTCATAGTATCTGGATATTATCCTTTTCACTTCACTTGGGTCTGTTGTGATGTCACCTATTTTGTTTCTTATTCATGTTATTTGTATTCTCTCCCTTTTTTCCTTTGTGAAATTTACCATTGGTTTGTCAATTTTATTGATCTTTTCAAAAAACCAACTTCTGGTCTTGTCAATTTTTTCTATTGCCCTTCTATTTTCTGTTTCAATGACTTCGGCTCGAATCTTTATTATTTCTTTTCTTCTGGTGACGGTAGGCTTTTCTTGCTGCTCTTTCTTTAATTGGAGATGTTGGTTTAAAGTGTTGATTTTGCCTCTTTCTTCTTTTTGGATTTGTGCATCTATTGCTATAAATTGGCCTCTGATCACTGCTTTTGCTGTGTCCCAAAGATTTTGGTATGTTGTGTTTTAATTCTCATTTGATTCAAGGAATTTTTCAATTTCAATTTTGATTTCTTCTCTTACCGAGTCTTTCCAAGGAGGGTGCTGTTCAGTTTCCATGTGTTTAGTCTTTTTCCACTGATCTTCCTATTGTTGATTTCTAATTTGGTAGCATTATGATCTGAGAAGATGCTTTGCAGTATTTCAATGTTTTTAAATTTATTAAGACTTGCTTTATGGCCTAACATATGGTCTATCATGGAAAATGTTCCATGTGCACTGGAAAAGAATGTATATTGTACTGTTGTTAGGTGAAATGCTCTGTAGATGTCTATAAGGTCAAGTTGGTGGATTGTATTGTTTAGCTGTTTTCATCTTTGTTGATTTTCTTTCCAGTTGTTCTATCTTTCAGTGAAAGTGGTGTACTAAGGTCTCCCACTGTGAATCTGGAGTCATCTACTTGACTTTTCAACTCCTTTTTTTAAAGTCTAATTTATGTATTTTGGGGCTCTTTCATTGAGTTAATAAATATTTATTATGCTTATATGTTCTTGTTCAATTAATCCTATAATCATTACATAATATCCTTCCTTGTCTTGGATGGTGATTTTTCTCTTAAAATCAATTTGTGCAGGCATTAATGTTGCCACTCCTGTTCTTTTACCGTTGCCATTTGCTTGATATATCTTTTTCCTCCTTCCAATTTTTAGTCTATTTTTGTCTTTGTCTCTAAGTGTGTCTCTTGTAGACAGCATATTGATCAATTTTTTTAATCCAATCTGCACCCCTTTGTCTCTTGAGTTTAATCCACTAACATTCAGTATAATTATTGACACATAGGAATCGTTTGCTGTCATTTTCTTATGTGTTTTTTCATGGTGTCCCTGGTATCTTTTTTCCATATTATTTTCTGTGCTGAGCTC
>NW_006923877.1:4732-8776 GCF_000298275.1 Orycteropus afer afer
ATCTCTTGTAAGGTTAGTCTGGTTATAACAAATTCCCTTAGTTTCTGCTTACCTGGAAATCTCCTAATTTCACCATCATATTTGAGGGACAATTTTGCTGGGTATATAACTCTTGGAAGTGGTGGCCCTCAATATGTGAAGCTGGAGGAGGTGTGGGTATAGTTGTGTTGTATGGGGACTGTTGCTGTTTTCCACTCAGTTAGACAAAAATAACAATTGAATAACCATTAAAAAATTAAAAGCAAATAGACATAAAATGTTTCTCTTTCAGAGTTTTATGTATACCATCTCATTGCCTTCTTGCTTGGATGGTTTCTGCTGAGAAATCAGAGCTTATTCATTCTGGATGCCCTTTATAAGTATCTTTTTGTATTTCCCGTGCTGCTTTCAGGATTCTTTCTTTGTCTTTGGTTTGATGAGTTGGATGATGATACATCTTGGTGATTTTCTATTGTGGTCTATCCTGTATGGGGTTTGTTGGACTTCCTGAATGGATATATTCTCATCTTTCATCATATCAGGGAAGTTCTCCTCCAACAAATCTTGGACAATTTTCTCACTGGTTTTATTATTCTCTTCCTGTTCTGGAATTCCAATGACACACATAGGTTATTACTTTTGATGGCATCATATATGAACCTTAAGTTATCTTCATTTTGTTTTGATTTTTTTTCTGATTGATCCCTTTCCAGAGAAGTATTCAGGTATTTGTCTTCAATCTCATTAATTCTTTCTTCCATTACATCAATTCTACTCCTTTGCCCTTCCAACGTATCATCTATTTCCAACAATTTAGTATTAATGTTCTGCATTTCTATCTGTAGATTTAGAATCATTTCTAATTTTTCATTTATTTTGTCCTTTTGTTCTTGTATTTTTTCCAAAATTCTTCTATGTTTTTTTCTGTGTTTTCCTTGGTCTGTCTCTCAATCCTTGAAGATACCTAAATATAATTCTTTTGAATTCCTTATCAGAGAGCTCCAATGTTGCTTCTTCCTCAGGCATGTGTTCTGGATCTGTATCATGCTCCCTTGTTGCTACCACTTTATCTTACTTCTTTGTGTGGACTGTGATGTTCTGTTGTCTCCGAGACATTGTGATATTGTTCTCTTTAGACCTATGTTAACTGTTTGTGAAGGGCAGCCAAGGGTGCATCAGGCTTTTCTGGTAGTTGTTTATTGTTGGCCTGTTGGTGTAGAAGGAAGCGGTGGCTCTCAATAAGTGAAGCTGGAGGAGGTGTAGGTATAGTTGTGTTGTATGGAGACTGTTGCTGTCTTCCACTCAGTTAGACAAAAATAACAATTGAATAACCATCAAAAAAGTAAAAGGAAATGGACAGAAATACTCCATTTAGTCACACAGGAACAATAACCTAAGGGAAAGAAGAAAAAAAAAAAAACTGCCATATCTTGGGAGAGGACAATAAGAGAAAAAAGGTGGAGGAGAATAATGAAGAAAAAATGGGAAACACATTGGAAGGGCAAAGAAGTAGAATTGATGCAATGGAAGACAGAATTAATTAGATTGAAGACAAATACCTGAATACTTCTTTGGAAAGGGATCAATCAGAAAAAAGATCAAAACAAAAGGAAGAAAGCCTAAAGTTCATGTGGGATATCATCAAAAGGAATAACCTATGTGTCTTTGGAATTCCAGAACAGGTAGAGACAAATAAAACCACTGAGAAAATTGTCCAAGATTTGTTGGAGGAGAACATTCCTGATTGGATGAAACATGAAACTATACCCATTCAGGAAGTCCAATGAACCCCAAACAGGATAGACCTCAAAAGATAATCATTAAGACTTATTATCATCAAACTCATCAAAACCAAAGACAAAGAAGGAATCCTGAAAGCAGCACGGGAAAAACAAAAAGTTACTTACAAAGGACAACCAGAAAGAATAAGCTCTGATTTCTCAGCAGAAACCATGCAAGCGAGAAGGCAATGGGATGGTATATATAAAACACTGAAAGAAAAACTTTCAACCAAGAATTATATGCCCAGCAAAATTGTCCCTCAAATATGATGGTGAAATTAGGAGATTTCCAGGTAAGCAGAAACTAAGGGAATTTGTTATAACCAGACTAACCTTACAAGAGATGCTAAAGGGAGTCCTTTGAAAAAAGAACCAAAAATAGCAAATAACAACCAGCCATTAATACACAAGATGACACAACCCAGAAACTACAGCTATGGACATATCCAAAGTAAAATGAGCTTACAAGATTGTAAACAGGGAACCAGAGACATCAATTGGCAAGTGAGGACAACTACAAACAAAAAGAGGGAAAAGACCGTGTAGTTACTTAACTTCTAAATGGTGAGAAAGTCGAGAGTGTTGCAAGATAGAATGGACTCTTCTGATCTTGGGGAGAAAATTATAAATCACAGAGTAACCTCAAAGAAAAATGATAAAGCTTCACATCACAACAAAAAAGAGGACAAGCACAAATATTCAGCAGATACTAAAACAACATCAACAAAGGAAATGATAACATGATTCATAAACATAATGAGCTCAGTACAGAAAATATTATGGAACAAAGAAACCAGAGACACCATGAAAAAACACAATTCATACTTGTTGAGAATTATTACATTAAATGTTGATGGATTAAATGCACCACTCAACAGGCAGAAAGTTGCAGACTGGATAAGAAAACAAAATCCAACAATATGCTGTCTACAAGAGACACACTTAGAGACAAAGACAAAAATAGATTAAATATCAAAGGTTGGAAAAAGGTATATCAATCCAATGGCAACCGTAAAAGAGCAGAAGTGGCAATATTAATGTCCAATCAACTTGACTTTAAGACAAAAACCACCATATGAGACAAGGAAGGACATTATATAATGATTAAAGGATCAATTGAACATGAAGATATAAGTGTATAAATATATAGAGACCCAAGTAAAGGGCCCCCAAAATACATAAATCAGACTTTAAAAGAGTTGAAAATCAAATAGATGACTCCAGGGTCATAGCGGACACTTTAATATATCATGTTCAATGAAAGATAGAACAACTGGAAATTAACTCAACAAAGATGCAAAGAGCTAAACAATAGAATCCACCAACTTGACCTTATAGACATCTACAGAGCACTTCACCCTACAATAGTACAATATGCATTCTTTTCCAATGCACATGGAACAATTTCCATGATAGACCATATGTTAGGCCATAAAGCAAGTCTTAATAAATCTAAAAACATTGAAATACTGCAAAGCATCTTCTCAGATCATAAGCTATTAAATTAGAAATAAACAATAGGAATATCAATGGAAAAAATAGTAAACAAATGGAAATTGAACAGCACCCTCCTTAAGAAAGACTGGGTAAGAGAATTAATAAAAATTTGAATTCAAACATTCCTTGAATCAATCGAGAATAAAAACACAACATACCAAAATCTTTGGGACACATCAAAAGCAGTGATTACAGGACAATTTATAGCAATAAATGCACACATCCAAAATGAAGAAAGAGCCAAAATCAACACTTTAAACCAACATCTACAACAATTAGAAAAAGGACAGCAAGAAAAGCCTACAGTCACCAAGAGAAAGGAAATAATAAAGATTCGAGCAGAAATCATTGAAACAGAAAATAGAAGGGCAATTGAAAAAATCAACAAGACCAGAGTTGTTTTTTTGAAAAGATCAATAAAATTGACAAACCAATGGCAAATTTCACAAAGGAAAAGAGGAAGAGAATACAAATAACATGAATAAGAAACAAAATAGGTGACATCACAAAAAACCAAGTGAAATAAAAAGGATAATAGAGGGGTACTATGACAAACTGTACTCCAACAAATTTGAAAATCTGGAAGAAATGGACAAATTTCTAGAAACACACCACTTACCTAAACTAACACCGACTGATGTGGAAAAGTTAATAGATCCTGTGATAGTTGGAGCTGTGCGACAAGTTGGCTGGACCACAATTCTTTGTGGTTTAAGCTGTTGTGATATGGTTATTCCCATCATGGGATCAGATGATTATGTTTTGAGCAATCAATCTGTTGAAAGGG
>NW_006923877.1:8876-11473 GCF_000298275.1 Orycteropus afer afer
GTTTCCCTAGGGACATGGCCTGCTTCCAGTATATCTATGGACATCCTGGGAAAAGAGACATTCTTCTGTGGATTGGGATTCTGTTGTGCTGTCTACAATGGTCCATGAGTGAACAATCCACCATTTGGCCTGGAGATCTTGGATTCATCATTCATTGGAGTCAACAGCCGGTGTACTGCCTGCCAGCCCCTGTGGCTGCAAGAGTCCAGAAAAAAGCCTCCAGCTTGACGTGGAAAAGCCTGCAACTTGATGTGTGAACCAGGAACTTTGGACTTGTCAGCTTCTATAAGTGTGTGAGCCATTTTCCTAAGATAAATTTTTGCTATATGTACATATATATAAGCTTAACTGGTTTTGTTTCTCTAGAGAATCCAATCTAACACATTTGGTACCAAGAGTGGTTCTAGTCAGACAAAATCATAAGGATGGGCTTCCCAAATTGGTTCTCCAATTTGATTCATTGTAAAGACACTAATGACCCTGCCTCTGTTAGTAAACAGGGCCCTGCTAATCCATGGCATGAGGTGGCAACATTAATATGCAAAATAGCACAACCAATAGATCAAGTACTTGTGAGAAGTGAAGCTCTGGGTGATCGGATATTTGATACTTTTCTTCAGTTTTGTCCACATGAGTATAAGGAAGCTGGTTGGTTGGTCCTACTTATGCTAGACAAAGTGGTGAGAGAACAAGATGAGCTCAGAGCTGCTGAGTCTTAGCTTAAGCACTGCATAAAAGACCTCAGTGTTTCCAGTTGTGCTCTGAAAGAATGCCTTATATCTTCTAGTAACAGAGCTGATATTGCTGAAAACCAAATCCAGAGTATAATTGTAAGGGTGGCTGAATTACAACACCAATTAAATTGCCAACCCAGAATGCTGCCTGAAGTTAAAGTGAGGGCATTGATTGGGAAAAAATGGGATCCTGAAACCTGGCATGGGAACATATGGGCATATAGTCAGGAAGATCAGGATACAGAGCCTGGAAATTCTGTTGAATCCCTCCCATCTGAAGGGATTACTGTAAAACCATTATCCCCTCCAACTGTCCCTGCTGGGTCAATCCCAGAGGCAGAGGTCATGGAATACATTCCTGAATGTTTTCAGGAACTGCCCCACCCACCCATTGTTGCTGCTAGACCTATAACTAAAATTAAGTCCAAGCAAGCCCCAGAAAGTGAAATGGAAAGTGTGACTGAGGAGGTGGTATGCTACACCAGAAAGACCTACTTGAGTTTGCTAACATGTACAGACAGAAACCTGGAGAATGTCCAGGAATGGCTACTGAGGGTGTGGGATAATGGTGCAAGGAATGTAACATTGGATCAGTCTGAGTTTATTGATTTAGGCCCACTAAGTACAGATTCTTCATTAATGTTTCAGCTCGAGAGGTTAAGGATCTGTTAGTTTATTTGGTTGGCTAACTGAAACATGGATTATGCAGTGGCCTACCTTAAGTCAAAGTGAAGTACAAGACCTGCCTTGCTATAATGTAGAAGAAGGTATCCAGAGGCTTAGGGAAATTGACCTGTTAGAATGTATTTATCAATTAGACCCCTAGATCCAGAAATGGAGAGTGCAGAAGACACGCCTTTCACCAGTACCGTGAGGATTAAATTTGTGAAGGGAATTCCAGCATCCTTGAAGACTGTTGTGATTACTATTTTATGTAAACCTGATTTGACAGTGGGAACTGCCCTAACTGAACTAAGACACTTAACTATGATGGGGCTGATTGGACCCTGTGGTAGTAGGGGCCAAGTGGCAACAGTTAATCTACAAAGGCAAGGTGGGTGTGGTTACCATAACGGACAGCAGAGTCGGAACAGTAATCAGAATAGTCTGACTCATGTGAATTATGGCATTGGCTACTTGCTTATGGTGTTCCTAGTAGTGAAATGCATGGCAAGCCTACTAAACATTGCTTGATCTGTATAGACAGAAGAATTCTAGGTCATGTGAACAGCAACCTAGAATGAATTGCTAGAATACAGAGTCACGACTTCTCAATCAATCCCCAGACTTGAGTCAGTTTACAGACCCACAACCCCTTGAAAGAAGGGGAGGCCAAATCCCTCTGAGGAAGGACCCCACTATATTGCTAAAAATCTATAATGTCAGTCTTTCTCCCAGTCTTCCCCAAAGAGATCTGAGGCCTTTTATGAGAGTGAATGTCCATTGGGGAAAAGGAAATAATCAGACTTTTCAGGGATTACTAGACACTGGCTCTGAATTGACACTAATTCCAGGAGACCCAAAGCATCCTTGCGGTCCACCAGTCAGAGTGGGGGCATATGGAGGTCAAGTTATTGATGGACACTTAGCTAAGGTGCATCTCACAGTGGGTCCAGTGGGTCTCCAAATCCATCCTGCAGTGATTTCCCCAGTGCCAGAATGCATAATTGGAATAGATATACTGAGCAATTGGCAGAATTCCCACATTGGGTCCCTGACATATGGATTAAGGGCTATTATAGTAAGAAAAGCCAAGTGGTCACTGCTTGGTCACAGCCAGCTACCCAGAGCGACTGAGTAGTTGATCCTGAGGGCCTGGGACCATGGTCACAAGGGACATCAAGCTCAATTGGCATAACATAC
>NW_006923877.1:12813-15025 GCF_000298275.1 Orycteropus afer afer
AAAAATTCAGGCACCTTCCACCTCAGTGAAATTTCTAGGGGTCCAATGGTGTGGGACATGTTGAGATATTCCTACTAAAGTGAAGGATAAGTTATTGTATCTGGCTTCCCCCACAACTAAAGAGGAGGCACAATGTCTGGTGGGCCTCTTTGGATTTTGGAGCCAACATATCCCTCATTTGGGCATGTTGCTGCGGTCTATTTATCAAGTGACTCAGAAAGCTGAAAGCTGCTAGTTTTGAGTGGGGCTCAGAACAACAGAAGGCTCTGCAACAGGTTCAGGCTGCTGTACAGGCTATTCTATCAGTTGGGCCATATGATCCGGCTGATATAATGGTGCTTGATGTATTTGTAATAAATAGAGATGCTGTTTGGAGTCTTTGGCAGGTCCCTATTGATGAATCACAACACAGACCCTTGGGATTTTGGAGCAAAGCCCTGCCATCTTCTGCAGATAACTACAATCCTTTTGAGAAACAGCTTTTGGCTTGTTACTGGGCTTTAGTAGAGACTGAACACCTAATTATGGGCCACCAAGTGACCATGAGGCCTGAGCTGCCCATCATGAACACGGTGTTGTCTGACTAACAGAGTCATGAAGTTGGATATGCACAGCAGCACTCCATCATTAAATGGAAGTGGTATATCAGGGATCTGGCTCGAGCAGGACCTGAAGGCACAAGTAAGTTGCATGAGGAAGTGGCCCAAATGCCTATGGTCTCCACTCCAGTCACATTACCTTCCCTGTCCCACTCTGCACCTATGGCCTCATGGGGAGTTCCTTATGACATGGGGAGTTCCTTATGATCAGTTGACTGAGGAAGAGAAAACTCGTGCCTGGTTTACAGATGGCTCTGCATGATATGCAGGCACTCGAAAGTGGTCAGCAGCAGCACTGCAGCCCCTTTCTGGGACTTCCTTAAAGGACAGTGGTGAAGGGAAATCCTCCCAATGGGCAGAACTTCGAGGCATGCATAAGACTGTTCACTTTGCATGGAATATGAAATGGCCAGATGTGCTATTACATATGGATTTATGGACTGTGGCTAATGGCTTAGCTGGATGGTCTGGGACTTGGAAGGAGCATGATTGGAAGATTGGTGATAAGGATGTGTGGGGAAGAGGTATGTGGATAGATCCCTCTGAATGGGCCAAAGGAGTAAAGGTGTTTGTGTCTCATGTGAATGCTCATCAAAAGGTGACCTTGGCAGAGGACATTAACAAACAGGTGGATAGGAGGACATGTTCAGTGGAAACAAGCCATCCTTTTTCCCCAGCTACTCCTGTCATTGCTCAATGGGCTCATGGACAAAGTGGCCATGGTGGCAGTGATGGAGGTTATGCATGGGCTCAGCAACATGGACTCCAACTTACCAAGGCTGATTTGGCTACTGCCATTGCTGAGTGCCCAATCTGCCAGCAGCAGAGACCAACACTGAGTCTGTGATATGGAACCATTCCTCAGAGTGATCAGCCAGGAACCTGGTGGCAGGTTGATTACATTGGACCACTTCCATCATGGAAAGGACAGCGTTTTGTTCTTACTGGAAGAGATACTTATTCTGGATATGGATTCGCCTTTCCTGCATGCAATGCTTCTGCTAAAACTACCATCCATGGACTTAAAGAATGCCTTATCCACCATCACGGTATCCCACACAGCATTGCTTCAGATCAAGGGACGCATTTCACAGTAAATGAAGTGTGGCAATGGGCTTATGCTCATGGAATTCACTGGTCTTACCATGTAACCCATCATCCTGAAGCAGCTGGCTTTATAGAACGATGGAATGGCCTCTTGAAAACACAATTATGGCAGCAGTTAGGTGGCAATACCTTGAAGGGTTGAGGCAATGTTCTGCAGGAAGCTGTATATGCTCTAAACCATCGTCCAATATATGGTTCTGTTTCTGCAATAGCCAGTATTCATGGGTCCAGGAACCAAGGGGTGGAAACAGGAGTGGTACCACTCACTATTACCCCTAGTGGCCCACTCAAAAATTTTTGCTTCCTGTTCCTGCTGCCCTATTCTCTGCAGGTCTGGAGATCTTAGTCCCAAAGGGAGGAACACTCCCACCTGGAGACACAATACTGATTGCATTCAACTGGAAATTAAGAATGCCACCTGGCCATTTTGGCTTCCTCATGCTTCTGGATCAACAGACAAAGAAGGGCAATACTGTACTATCTGGTGTGATAGATCCTGATTACCA